>NC_133327.1:3699293-3984600 GCF_042186555.1 Aquarana catesbeiana | reverse complement strand
CAAAAAGTTCACTTTGATTGCCAGGCACTCTTATAGTCACTCATGATTAATTAACGAACTTCAACCCCACCCCTATAACAGTATATATTTGAGCATCCTTAAGGGGTCAGCACATTGCTGGGGGGTGCACATTGCAGGGGCTTCTATCTCTAAGTGATTCTTTCTACAAGTGATATGCACTTCATTCTCTGCCTCACCTGATCATTCCTTCTGTCTCTTTACAGGTATGTGTCAGCTCATCCACATCTTCCACCGTTAACTGAAATTGGAATCTGCCTGCTGTCTCTGTGTGTGTGTCTCTGGTATGTGTCAGCTCATCCACATCTTCCACCGTTAACTGAAATTGGAATCTGCCTGCTGTCTCTGTGTGTGTGTCTCTGGTATGTGTCAGCTCATCCACATCTTCCACTGTTAACTGAAATTGGAATCTGCCTGCTGTCTCTGTGTGTGTGTGTCTCTGGTATGTGGCCTTCTCTATCTGTTGCCCTGTGCGAACAACCATGACATTATTTGTTTTTCTGGACTGTCTTACCTAAGTTTTATGTGTTGATCTTGTCTTGGCCTCTTGCTATTCTGACTTTTGAAGCAAAAAGTTCACTTTGATTGCCAGGCACTCTTATAGTCACTCATGATTAATTAACGAACTTCAACCCCACCCCTATAACAGTATATATTTGAGCATCCTTAAGGGGTCAGCACATTGCTGGGGGGTGCACATTGCAGGGGCTTCTATCTCTAAGTGATTCTTTCTACAAGTGATATGCACTTCATTCTCTGCCTCACCTGATCATTCCTTCTGTCTCTTTACAGGTATGTGTCAGCTCATCCACATCTTCCACCGTTAACTGAAATTGGAATCTGCCTGCTGTCTCTGTGTGTGTGTCTCTGGTATGTGTCAGCTCATCCACATCTTCCACCGTTAACTGAAATTGGAATCTGCCTGCTGTCTCTGTGTGTGTGTCTCTGGTATGTGTCAGCTCATCCACATCTTCCACTGTTAACTGAAATTGGAATCTGCCTGCTGTCTCTGTGTGTGTGTGTCTCTGGTATGTGGCCTTCTCTATCTGTTGCCCTGTGCGAACAACCATGACATTATTTGTTTTTCTGGACTGTCTTACCTAAGTTTTATGTGTTGATCTTGTCTTGGCCTCTTGCTATTCTGACTTTTGAAGCAAAAAGTTCACTTTGATTGCCAGGCACTCTTATAGTCACTCATGATTAATTAACGAACTTCAACCCCACCCCTATAACAGTATATATTTGAGCATCCTTAAGGGGTCAGCACATTGCTGGGGGGTGCACATTGCAGGGGCTTCTATCTCTAAGTGATTCTTTCTACAAGTGATATGCACTTCATTCTCTGCCTCACCTGATCATTCCTTCTGTCTCTTTACAGGTATGTGTCAGCTCATCCACATCTTCCACCGTTAACTGAAATTGGAATCTGCCTGCTGTCTCTGTGTGTGTGTCTCTGGTATGTGTCAGCTCATCCACATCTTCCACCGTTAACTGAAATTGGAATCTGCCTGCTGTCTCTGTGTGTGTGTCTCTGGTATGTGTCAGCTCATCCACATCTTCCACTGTTAACTGAAATTGGAATCTGCCTGCTGTCTCTGTGTGTGTGTGTCTCTGGTATGTGGCCTTCTCTATCTGTTGCCCTGTGCGAACAACCATGACATTATTTGTTTTTCTGGACTGTCTTACCTAAGTTTTATGTGTTGATCTTGTCTTGGCCTCTTGCTATTCTGACTTTTGAAGCAAAAAGTTCACTTTGATTGCCAGGCACTCTTATAGTCACTCATGATTAATTAACGAACTTCAACCCCACCCCTATAACAGTATATATTTGAGCATCCTTAAGGGGTCAGCACATTGCTGGGGGGTGCACATTGCAGGGGCTTCTATCTCTAAGTGATTCTTTCTACAAGTGATATGCACTTCATTCTCTGCCTCACCTGATCATTCCTTCTGTCTCTTTACAGGTATGTGTCAGCTCATCCACATCTTCCACCGTTAACTGAAATTGGAATCTGCCTGCTGTCTCTGTGTGTGTGTCTCTGGTATGTGTCAGCTCATCCACATCTTCCACCGTTAACTGAAATTGGAATCTGCCTGCTGTCTCTGTGTGTGTGTCTCTGGTATGTGTCAGCTCATCCACATCTTCCACTGTTAACTGAAATTGGAATCTGCCTGCTGTCTCTGTGTGTGTGTGTCTCTGGTATGTGGCCTTCTCTATCTGTTGCCCTGTGCGAACAACCATGACATTATTTGTTTTTCTGGACTGTCTTACCTAAGTTTTATGTGTTGATCTTGTCTTGGCCTCTTGCTATTCTGACTTTTGAAGCAAAAAGTTCACTTTGATTGCCAGGCACTCTTATAGTCACTCATGATTAATTAACGAACTTCAACCCCACCCCTATAACAGTATATATTTGAGCATCCTTAAGGGGTCAGCACATTGCTGGGGGGTGCACATTGCAGGGGCTTCTATCTCTAAGTGATTCTTTCTACAAGTGATATGCACTTCATTCTCTGCCTCACCTGATCATTCCTTCTGTCTCTTTACAGGTATGTGTCAGCTCATCCACATCTTCCACCGTTAACTGAAATTGGAATCTGCCTGCTGTCTCTGTGTGTGTGTCTCTGGTATGTGTCAGCTCATCCACATCTTCCACCGTTAACTGAAATTGGAATCTGCCTGCTGTCTCTGTGTGTGTGTCTCTGGTATGTGTCAGCTCATCCACATCTTCCACTGTTAACTGAAATTGGAATCTGCCTGCTGTCTCTGTGTGTGTGTGTCTCTGGTATGTGGCCTTCTCTATCTGTTGCCCTGTGCGAACAACCATGACATTATTTGTTTTTCTGGACTGTCTTACCTAAGTTTTATGTGTTGATCTTGTCTTGGCCTCTTGCTATTCTGACTTTTGAAGCAAAAAGTTCACTTTGATTGCCAGGCACTCTTATAGTCACTCATGATTAATTAACGAACTTCAACCCCACCCCTATAACAGTATATATTTGAGCATCCTTAAGGGGTCAGCACATTGCTGGGGGGTGCACATTGCAGGGGCTTCTATCTCTAAGTGATTCTTTCTACAAGTGATATGCACTTCATTCTCTGCCTCACCTGATCATTCCTTCTGTCTCTTTACAGGTATGTGTCAGCTCATCCACATCTTCCACCGTTAACTGAAATTGGAATCTGCCTGCTGTCTCTGTGTGTGTGTCTCTGGTATGTGTCAGCTCATCCACATCTTCCACCGTTAACTGAAATTGGAATCTGCCTGCTGTCTCTGTGTGTGTGTCTCTGGTATGTGTCAGCTCATCCACATCTTCCACTGTTAACTGAAATTGGAATCTGCCTGCTGTCTCTGTGTGTGTGTCTCTGGTATGTGGCCTTCTCTATCTGTTGCCCTGTGCGAACAACCATGACATTATTTGTTTTTCTGGACTGTCTTACCTAAGTTTTATGTGTTGATCTTGTCTTGGCCTCTTGCTATTCTGACTTTTGAAGCAAAAAGTTCACTTTGATTGCCAGGCACTCTTATAGTCACTCATGATTAATTAACGAACTTCAACCCCACCCCTATAACAGTATATATTTGAGCATCCTTAAGGGGTCAGCACATTGCTGGGGGGTGCACATTGCAGGGGCTTCTATCTCTAAGTGATTCTTTCTACAAGTGATATGCACTTCATTCTCTGCCTCACCTGATCATTCCTTCTGTCTCTTTACAGGTATGTGTCAGCTCATCCACATCTTCCACCGTTAACTGAAATTGGAATCTGCCTGCTGTCTCTGTGTGTGTGTCTCTGGTATGTGTCAGCTCATCCACATCTTCCACCGTTAACTGAAATTGGAATCTGCCTGCTGTCTCTGTGTGTGTGTCTCTGGTATGTGTCAGCTCATCCACATCTTCCACTGTTAACTGAAATTGGAATCTGCCTGCTGTCTCTGTGTGTGTGTGTCTCTGGTATGTGGCCTTCTCTATCTGTTGCCCTGTGCGAACAACCATGACATTATTTGTTTTTCTGGACTGTCTTACCTAAGTTTTATGTGTTGATCTTGTCTTGGCCTCTTGCTATTCTGACTTTTGAAGCAAAAAGTTCACTTTGATTGCCAGGCACTCTTATAGTCACTCATGATTAATTAACGAACTTCAACCCCACCCCTATAACAGTATATATTTGAGCATCCTTAAGGGGTCAGCACATTGCTGGGGGGTGCACATTGCAGGGGCTTCTATCTCTAAGTGATTCTTTCTACAAGTGATATGCACTTCATTCTCTGCCTCACCTGATCATTCCTTCTGTCTCTTTACAGGTATGTGTCAGCTCATCCACATCTTCCACCGTTAACTGAAATTGGAATCTGCCTGCTGTCTCTGTGTGTGTGTCTCTGGTATGTGTCAGCTCATCCACATCTTCCACCGTTAACTGAAATTGGAATCTGCCTGCTGTCTCTGTGTGTGTGTCTCTGGTATGTGTCAGCTCATCCACATCTTCCACTGTTAACTGAAATTGGAATCTGCCTGCTGTCTCTGTGTGTGTGTGTCTCTGGTATGTGGCCTTCTCTATCTGTTGCCCTGTGCGAACAACCATGACATTATTTGTTTTTCTGGACTGTCTTACCTAAGTTTTATGTGTTGATCTTGTCTTGGCCTCTTGCTATTCTGACTTTTGAAGCAAAAAGTTCACTTTGATTGCCAGGCACTCTTATAGTCACTCATGATTAATTAACGAACTTCAACCCCACCCCTATAACAGTATATATTTGAGCATCCTTAAGGGGTCAGCACATTGCTGGGGGGTGCACATTGCAGGGGCTTCTATCTCTAAGTGATTCTTTCTACAAGTGATATGCACTTCATTCTCTGCCTCACCTGATCATTCCTTCTGTCTCTTTACAGGTATGTGTCAGCTCATCCACATCTTCCACCGTTAACTGAAATTGGAATCTGCCTGCTGTCTCTGTGTGTGTGTCTCTGGTATGTGTCAGCTCATCCACATCTTCCACCGTTAACTGAAATTGGAATCTGCCTGCTGTCTCTGTGTGTGTGTCTCTGGTATGTGTCAGCTCATCCACATCTTCCACTGTTAACTGAAATTGGAATCTGCCTGCTGTCTCTGTGTGTGTGTGTCTCTGGTATGTGGCCTTCTCTATCTGTTGCCCTGTGCGAACAACCATGACATTATTTGTTTTTCTGGACTGTCTTACCTAAGTTTTATGTGTTGATCTTGTCTTGGCCTCTTGCTATTCTGACTTTTGAAGCAAAAAGTTCACTTTGATTGCCAGGCACTCTTATAGTCACTCATGATTAATTAACGAACTTCAACCCCACCCCTATAACAGTATATATTTGAGCATCCTTAAGGGGTCAGCACATTGCTGGGGGGTGCACATTGCAGGGGCTTCTATCTCTAAGTGATTCTTTCTACAAGTGATATGCACTTCATTCTCTGCCTCACCTGATCATTCCTTCTGTCTCTTTACAGGTATGTGTCAGCTCATCCACATCTTCCACCGTTAACTGAAATTGGAATCTGCCTGCTGTCTCTGTGTGTGTGTCTCTGGTATGTGTCAGCTCATCCACATCTTCCACCGTTAACTGAAATTGGAATCTGCCTGCTGTCTCTGTGTGTGTGTCTCTGGTATGTGTCAGCTCATCCACATCTTCCACTGTTAACTGAAATTGGAATCTGCCTGCTGTCTCTGTGTGTGTGTGTCTCTGGTATGTGGCCTTCTCTATCTGTTGCCCTGTGCGAACAACCATGACATTATTTGTTTTTCTGGACTGTCTTACCTAAGTTTTATGTGTTGATCTTGTCTTGGCCTCTTGCTATTCTGACTTTTGAAGCAAAAAGTTCACTTTGATTGCCAGGCACTCTTATAGTCACTCATGATTAATTAACGAACTTCAACCCCACCCCTATAACAGTATATATTTGAGCATCCTTAAGGGGTCAGCACATTGCTGGGGGGTGCACATTGCAGGGGCTTCTATCTCTAAGTGATTCTTTCTACAAGTGATATGCACTTCATTCTCTGCCTCACCTGATCATTCCTTCTGTCTCTTTACAGGTATGTGTCAGCTCATCCACATCTTCCACCGTTAACTGAAATTGGAATCTGCCTGCTGTCTCTGTGTGTGTGTCTCTGGTATGTGTCAGCTCATCCACATCTTCCACCGTTAACTGAAATTGGAATCTGCCTGCTGTCTCTGTGTGTGTGTCTCTGGTATGTGTCAGCTCATCCACATCTTCCACTGTTAACTGAAATTGGAATCTGCCTGCTGTCTCTGTGTGTGTGTGTCTCTGGTATGTGGCCTTCTCTATCTGTTGCCCTGTGCGAACAACCATGACATTATTTGTTTTTCTGGACTGTCTTACCTAAGTTTTATGTGTTGATCTTGTCTTGGCCTCTTGCTATTCTGACTTTTGAAGCAAAAAGTTCACTTTGATTGCCAGGCACTCTTATAGTCACTCATGATTAATTAACGAACTTCAACCCCACCCCTATAACAGTATATATTTGAGCATCCTTAAGGGGTCAGCACATTGCTGGGGGGTGCACATTGCAGGGGCTTCTATCTCTAAGTGATTCTTTCTACAAGTGATATGCACTTCATTCTCTGCCTCACCTGATCATTCCTTCTGTCTCTTTACAGGTATGTGTCAGCTCATCCACATCTTCCACCGTTAACTGAAATTGGAATCTGCCTGCTGTCTCTGTGTGTGTGTCTCTGGTATGTGTCAGCTCATCCACATCTTCCACCGTTAACTGAAATTGGAATCTGCCTGCTGTCTCTGTGTGTGTGTCTCTGGTATGTGTCAGCTCATCCACATCTTCCACTGTTAACTGAAATTGGAATCTGCCTGCTGTCTCTGTGTGTGTGTGTCTCTGGTATGTGGCCTTCTCTATCTGTTGCCCTGTGCGAACAACCATGACATTATTTGTTTTTCTGGACTGTCTTACCTAAGTTTTATGTGTTGATCTTGTCTTGGCCTCTTGCTATTCTGACTTTTGAAGCAAAAAGTTCACTTTGATTGCCAGGCACTCTTATAGTCACTCATGATTAATTAACGAACTTCAACCCCACCCCTATAACAGTATATATTTGAGCATCCTTAAGGGGTCAGCACATTGCTGGGGGGTGCACATTGCAGGGGCTTCTATCTCTAAGTGATTCTTTCTACAAGTGATATGCACTTCATTCTCTGCCTCACCTGATCATTCCTTCTGTCTCTTTACAGGTATGTGTCAGCTCATCCACATCTTCCACCGTTAACTGAAATTGGAATCTGCCTGCTGTCTCTGTGTGTGTGTCTCTGGTATGTGTCAGCTCATCCACATCTTCCACCGTTAACTGAAATTGGAATCTGCCTGCTGTCTCTGTGTGTGTGTCTCTGGTATGTGTCAGCTCATCCACATCTTCCACTGTTAACTGAAATTGGAATCTGCCTGCTGTCTCTGTGTGTGTGTGTCTCTGGTATGTGGCCTTCTCTATCTGTTGCCCTGTGCGAACAACCATGACATTATTTGTTTTTCTGGACTGTCTTACCTAAGTTTTATGTGTTGATCTTGTCTTGGCCTCTTGCTATTCTGACTTTTGAAGCAAAAAGTTCACTTTGATTGCCAGGCACTCTTATAGTCACTCATGATTAATTAACGAACTTCAACCCCACCCCTATAACAGTATATATTTGAGCATCCTTAAGGGGTCAGCACATTGCTGGGGGGTGCACATTGCAGGGGCTTCTATCTCTAAGTGATTCTTTCTACAAGTGATATGCACTTCATTCTCTGCCTCACCTGATCATTCCTTCTGTCTCTTTACAGGTATGTGTCAGCTCATCCACATCTTCCACCGTTAACTGAAATTGGAATCTGCCTGCTGTCTCTGTGTGTGTGTCTCTGGTATGTGTCAGCTCATCCACATCTTCCACCGTTAACTGAAATTGGAATCTGCCTGCTGTCTCTGTGTGTGTGTCTCTGGTATGTGTCAGCTCATCCACATCTTCCACTGTTAACTGAAATTGGAATCTGCCTGCTGTCTCTGTGTGTGTGTGTCTCTGGTATGTGGCCTTCTCTATCTGTTGCCCTGTGCGAACAACCATGACATTATTTGTTTTTCTGGACTGTCTTACCTAAGTTTTATGTGTTGATCTTGTCTTGGCCTCTTGCTATTCTGACTTTTGAAGCAAAAAGTTCACTTTGATTGCCAGGCACTCTTATAGTCACTCATGATTAATTAACGAACTTCAACCCCACCCCTATAACAGTATATATTTGAGCATCCTTAAGGGGTCAGCACATTGCTGGGGGGTGCACATTGCAGGGGCTTCTATCTCTAAGTGATTCTTTCTACAAGTGATATGCACTTCATTCTCTGCCTCACCTGATCATTCCTTCTGTCTCTTTACAGGTATGTGTCAGCTCATCCACATCTTCCACCGTTAACTGAAATTGGAATCTGCCTGCTGTCTCTGTGTGTGTGTCTCTGGTATGTGTCAGCTCATCCACATCTTCCACCGTTAACTGAAATTGGAATCTGCCTGCTGTCTCTGTGTGTGTGTCTCTGGTATGTGTCAGCTCATCCACATCTTCCACTGTTAACTGAAATTGGAATCTGCCTGCTGTCTCTGTGTGTGTGTGTCTCTGGTATGTGGCCTTCTCTATCTGTTGCCCTGTGCGAACAACCATGACATTATTTGTTTTTCTGGACTGTCTTACCTAAGTTTTATGTGTTGATCTTGTCTTGGCCTCTTGCTATTCTGACTTTTGAAGCAAAAAGTTCACTTTGATTGCCAGGCACTCTTATAGTCACTCATGATTAATTAACGAACTTCAACCCCACCCCTATAACAGTATATATTTGAGCATCCTTAAGGGTCAGCACATTGCTGGGGGGTGCACATTGCAGGGGCTTCTATCTCTAAGTGATTCTTTCTACAAGTGATATGCACTTCATTCTCTGCCTCACCTGATCATTCCTTCTGTCTCTTTACAGGTATGTGTCAGCTCATCCACATCTTCCACCGTTAACTGAAATTGGAATCTGCCTGCTGTCTCTGTGTGTGTGTCTCTGGTATGTGTCAGCTCATCCACATCTTCCACCGTTAACTGAAATTGGAATCTGCCTGCTGTCTCTGTGTGTGTGTCTCTGGTATGTGTCAGCTCATCCACATCTTCCACTGTTAACTGAAATTGGAATCTGCCTGCTGTCCTCTGTGTGTGTGTGTCTCTGGTATGTGGCCTTCTCTATCTGTTGCCCTGTGCGAACAACCATGACATTATTTGTTTTTCTGGACTGTCTTACCTAAGTTTTATGTGTTGATCTTGTCTTGGCCTCTTGCTATTCTGACTTTTGAAGCAAAAAGTATCACTTTGATTGCCAGGCACTCTTATAGTCACTCATGATTAATTAACGAACTTCAACCCCCACCCCTATAACAGTATATATTTGAGCATCCTTAAGGGGTCAGCACATTGCTGGGGGGTGCCACATTGCAGGGGCTTCTATCTCTAAGTGATTCTTTCTACAAGTGATATGCACTTCATTCTCTGCCTCACCTGATCATTCCTTCTGTCTCTTTACAGGTATGTGTCAGCTCATCCACATCTTCCACCGTTAACTGAAATTGGAATCTGCCTGCTGTCTCTGTGTGTGTGTCTCTGGTATGTGTCAGCTCATCACACATCTTCCACCGTTAACTGAAATTGGAATCTGCCTGCTGTCTCTGTGTGTGTGTCTCTGGTATGTGTCAGCTCATCCACATCTTCCACTGTTAACTGAAATTGGAATCTGCCTGCTGTCTCTGTGTGTGTGTGTCTCTGGTATGTGGCCTTCTCCTATCTGTTGCCCTGTGCGAACAACCATGACATTATTTGTTTTTCTGGACTGTCTTACCTAAGTTTTGATGTGTTGATCTTGTCTTGGCCTCTTGCTATTCTGACTTTTGAGCAAAAAGTTCACTTTGATTGCCAGGCACTCTTATAGTCACTCATGATTAATTAACGAACTTCAACCCCACCCTATAACAGTATATATTTGAGCATCCTTAAGGGGTCAGCACATTGCTGGGGGGTGCACATTGCAGGGGCTTCTATCTCTAAGTGATTCTTTCTACAAGTGATATGCACTTCATTCTCTGCCTCACCTGATCATTCCTTCTGTCTCTTTACAGGTATGTGTCAGCTCATCCACATCTTCCACCGTTAACTGAAATTGGAATCTGCCTGCTGTCTCTGTGTGTGTGTCTCTGGTATGTGTCAGCTCATCCACATCTTCCACCGTTAACTGAAATTGGAATCTGCCTGCTGTCTCTGTGTGTGTGTCTCTGGTATGTGTCAGCTCATCCACATCTTCCACTGTTAACTGAAATTGGAATCTGCCTGCTGTCTCTGTGTGTGTGTGTCTCTGGTATGTGGCCTTCTCTATCTGTTGCCCTGTGCGAACAACCATGACATTATTTGTTTTTCTGGACTGTCTTACCTAAGTTTTATGTGTTGATCTTGTCTTGGCCTCTTGCTATTCTGACTTTTGAAGCAAAAAGTTCACTTTGATTGCCAGGCACTCTTATAGTCACTCATGATTAATTAACGAACTTCAACCCCACCCCTATAACAGTATATATTTGAGCATCCTTAAGGGGTCAGCACATTGCTGGGGGGTGCACATTGCAGGGGCTTCATATCTCTAAGTGATTCTTTCTACAAGTGATATGCACTTCATTCTCTGCCTACCTGATCATTCCTTCTGTCTCTTTACAGGTATGTGTCAGCTCATCCACATCTTCACACCGTTAACTGAAATTGGAATCTGCCTGCTGTCTCTGTGTGTGTGTCTCTGGTATGTGTCAGCTCATCCACATCTTCCACCGTTACTGAAATTGGAATCTGCCTGCTGTCTCTGTGTGTGTGTCTCTGGTATGTGTCAGCATCATCCACATCTTCCACTGTTAACTGAAATTGGAATCTGCCTGCTGTCTCTGTGGTGTGTGTGTCTCTGGTATGTGGCCTTCTCTATCTGTTGCCCTGTGCGAACAACCATGACATTATTTGTTTTTCTGGACTGTCTTACCTAAGTTTTATGTGTTGATCTTGTCTTGGCCTCTTGCTATTCTGACTTTTGAAGCAAAAAGTTCACTTTGATTGCCAGGCACTCTTATAGTCACTCATGATTAATTAACGAACTTCAACCCCACCCCTATAACAGTATATATTTGAGCATCCTTAAGGGGTCAGCACATTGCTGGGGGGTGCACATTGCAGGGGCTTCTATCTCTAAGTGATTCTTTCTACAAGTGATATGCACTTCATTCTCTGCCTCACCTGATCATTCCTACTGTCTCTTTACAGGTATGTGTCAGCTCATCCACATCTTCCACCGTTAACTGAAATTGGAATCTGCTGCTGTCTCTGTGTGTGTGTCTCTGGTATGTGTCAGCTCATCCACATCTTCCACCGTTAACTGAAATTGGAATCTGCCTGCTGTCTCTGTGTGTGTGTCTCTGGTATGTGTCAGCTCATCCACATCTTCCACTGTTAACTGAAATTGGAATCTGCCTGCTGTCTCTGTGTGTGTGTGTCTCTGGTATGTGGCCTTCTCTATCTGTTGCCCTGTGCGAACAACCATGACATTATTTGTTTTTCTGGACTGTCTTACCTAGAGTTTTATGTGTTGATCTTGTCTTGGCCTCTTGCTATTCTGACTTTTGACAGCAAAAAGTTCACTTGATTGCCAGGCACCTCTTATAGTCACTCATGATTAATTAACGAACTTCAACCCCACCCCTATAACAGTATATATTTGAGCATCCTTAAGGGGTCAGCACATTGCTGGGGGGTGCACATTGCAGGGGCTTCTATCTCTATGTGATTCTTTCTACAAGTGATATGCACTTCATTCTCTGCCTCACCTGATCATTCCTTCTGTCTCTTTACAGGTATGTGTCAGCTCATCCACATCTTCCACCGTTAACTGAAATTGGAATCTGCCTGCTGTCTCTGTGTGTGTGTCTCTGGTATGTGTCAGCTCATCCACATCTTCCACCCGTTAACTGAAATTGGAATCTGCCTGCTGTCTCTGTGTGTGTGTCTCTGGTATGTGTCAGCTCATCCACATCTTCCACTGTTAACTGAAATTGGAATCTGCCTGCTGTCTCTGTGTGTGTGTGTCTCTGGTATGTGGCCTTCTCTATCTGTTGCCCTGTGCGAACAACCATGACATTATTTGTTTTTCTGGACTGTCTTACCTAAGTTTTATGTGTTGATCTTGTCTTGGCCTCTTGCTATTCTGACTTTTGAAGCAAAAAGTTCACTTTGATTGCCAGGCACTCTTATAGTCACTCATGATTAATTAACGAACTTCAAACCCCACCCCTATAACAGTATATATTTGAGCATCCTTAAGGGGTCAGCACATTGCTGGGGGGTGCACATTGCAGGGGCTTCTATCTCTAAGTGATTCTTTCTACAAGTGATATGCACTTCATTCTCTGCCTCACCTGATCATTCCTTCTGTCTCTTTACAGGTATGTGTCAGCTCATCCACATCTTCCACCGTTAACTGAAATTGGAATCTGCCTGCTGTCTCTGTGTGTGTGTCTCTGGTATGTGTCAGCTCATCCACATCTTCCACCGTTAACTGAAATTGGAATCTGCCTGCTGTCTCTGTGTGTGTGTCTCTGGTATGTGTCAGCTCATCCACATCTTCCACTGTTAACTGAAATTGGAATCTGCCTGCTGTCTCTGTGTGTGTGTGTCTCTGGTATGTGGCCTTCTCTATCTGTTGCCCTGTGCGAACAACCATGACATTATTTGTTTTTCTGGACTGTCTTACCTAAGTTTTATGTGTTGATCTTGTCTTGGCCTCTTGCTATTCTGACTTTTGAAGCAAAAGTTCACTTTGATTGCCAGGCACTCTTATAGTCACTCATGATTAATTAACGAACTTCAACCCCACCCCTATAACAGTATATATTTGAGCATCCTTAAGGGGTCAGCACATTGCTGGGGGGTGCACATTGCAGAGGGCTTCTATCTCTAAGTGATTCTTTCTACAAGTGATATGCACTTCATTCTCTGCCTCACCTGATCATTCCTTCTGTCTCTTTACAGGTATGTGTCAGCTCATCCACATCTTCCACCGTTAACTGAAATTGGAATCTGCCTGCTGTCTCTGTGTGTGTGTCTCTGGTATGTGTCAGCTCATCCACATCTTCCACCGTTAACTGAAATTGGAATCTGCCTGCTGTCTCTGTTGTGTGTGTCTCTGGTATGTGTCAGCTCATCCACATCTTCCACTGTTAACTGAAATTGGAATCTGCCTGCTGTCTCTGTGTGTGTGTGTCTCTGGTATGTGGCCTTCTCTATCTGTTGCCCTGTGCGAACAACCATGACATTATTTGTTTTTCTGGACTGTCTTACCTAAGTTTTATGTGTTGATCTTGTCTTGGCCTCTTGCTATTCTGACTTTTGAAGCAAAAAGTTCACTTTGATTGCCAGGCAATCTTATAGTCACTCATGATTAATTAACGAACTTCAACCCCACCCTTATAACAGTATATATTTGAGCGGTCAGCACATTGCTGGGGGGTGCACATTGCAGGGGCTTCTATCTCTAAGTGATTCTTTCTACAAGTGATATGCACTTCATTCTCTGCCTCACCTGATCATTCCTTCTGTCTCTTTACAGGTATGTGTCAGCTCATCCACATCTTCCACCGTTAACTGAAATTGGAATCTGCCTGCTGTCTCTGTGTGTGTGTCTCTGGTATGTGTCAGCTCATCCACATCTTCCACCGTTAACTGAAATTGGAATCTGCCTGCTGTCTCTGTGTGTGTGTCTCTGGTATGTGTCAGCTCATCCACATCTTCCACTGTTAACTGAAATTGGAATCTGCCTGCTGTCTCTGTGTGTGTGTGTCTCTGGTATGTGGCCTTCTCTATCTGTTGCCCTGTGCGAACAACCATGACATTATTTGTTTTTCTGGACTGTCTTACCTAAGTTTTATGTGTTGATCTTGTCTTGGCCTCTTGCTATTCTGACTTTTGAAGCAAAAAGTTCACTTTGATTGCCAGGCACTCTTATAGTCACTCATGATTAATTAACGAACTTCAACCCCACCCCTATAACAGTATATATTTGAGCATCCTTAAGGGGTCAGCACATTGCTGGGGGGTGCACATTGCAGGGGCTTCTATCTCTAAGTGATTCTTTCTACAAGTGATATGCACTTCATTCTCTGCCTCACCTGATCATTCCTTCTGTCTCTTTACAGGTATGTGTCAGCTCATCCACATCTTCCACCGTTAACTGAAATTGGAATCTGCCTGCTGTCTCTGTGTGTGTGTCTCTGGTATGTGTCAGCTCATCCACATCTTCCACCGTTAACTGAAATTGGAATCTGCCTGCTGTCTCTGTGTGTGTGTCTCTGGTATGTGTCAGCTCATCCACATCTTCCACTGTTAACTGAAATTGGAATCTGCCTGCTGTCTCTGTGTGTGTGTGTCTCTGGTATGTGGCCTTCTCTATCTGTTGCCCTGTGCGAACAACCATGACATTATTTGTTTTTCTGGACTGTCTTACCTAAGTTTTATGTGTTGATCTTGTCTTGGCCTCTTGCTATTCTGACTTTTGAAGCAAAAAGTTCACTTTGATTGCCAGGCACTCTTATAGTCACTCATGATTAATTAACGAACTTCAACCCCACCCCTATAACAGTATATATTTGAGCATCCTTAAGGGGTCAGCACATTGCTGGGGGGTGCACATTGCAGGGGCTTCTATCTCTAAGTGATTCTTTCTACAAGTGATATGCACTTCATTCTCTGCCTCACCTGATCATTCCTTCTGTCTCTTTACAGGTATGTGTCAGCTCATCCACATCTTCCACCGTTAACTGAAATTGGAATCTGCCTGCTGTCTCTGTGTGTGTGTCTCTGGTATGTGTCAGCTCATCCACATCTTCCACCGTTAACTGAAATTGGAATCTGCCTGCTGTCTCTGTGTGTGTGTCTCTGGTATGTGTCAGCTCATCCACATCTTCCACTGTTAACTGAAATTGGAATCTGCCTGCTGTCTCTGTGTGTGTGTGTCTCTGGTATGTGGCCTTCTCTATCTGTTGCCCTGTGCGAACAACCATGACATTATTTGTTTTTCTGGACTGTCTTACCTAAGTTTTATGTGTTGATCTTGTCTTGGCCTCTTGCTATTCTGACTTTTGAAGCAAAAAGTTCACTTTGATTGCCAGGCACTCTTATAGTCACTCATGATTAATTAACGAACTTCAACCCCACCCCTATAACAGTATATATTTGAGCATCCTTAAGGGGTCAGCACATTGCTGGGGGGTGCACATTGCAGGGGCTTCTATCTCTAAGTGATTCTTTCTACAAGTGATATGCACTTCATTCTCTGCCTCACCTGATCATTCCTTCTGTCTCTTTACAGGTATGTGTCAGCTCATCCACATCTTCCACCGTTAACTGAAATTGGAATCTGCCTGCTGTCTCTGTGTGTGTGTCTCTGGTATGTGTCAGCTCATCCACATCTTCCACCGTTAACTGAAATTGGAATCTGCCTGCTGTCTCTGTGTGTGTGTCTCTGGTATGTGTCAGCTCATCCACATCTTCCACTGTTAACTGAAATTGGAATCTGCCTGCTGTCTCTGTGTGTGTGTGTCTCTGGTATGTGGCCTTCTCTATCTGTTGCCCTGTGCGAACAACCATGACATTATTTGTTTTTCTGGACTGTCTTACCTAAGTTTTATGTGTTGATCTTGTCTTGGCCTCTTGCTATTCTGACTTTTGAAGCAAAAAGTTCACTTTGATTGCCAGGCACTCTTATAGTCACTCATGATTAATTAACGAACTTCAACCCCACCCCTATAACAGTATATATTTGAGCATCCTTAAGGGGTCAGCACATTGCTGGGGGGTGCACATTGCAGGGGCTTCTATCTCTAAGTGATTCTTTCTACAAGTGATATGCACTTCATTCTCTGCCTCACCTGATCATTCCTTCTGTCTCTTTACAGGTATGTGTCAGCTCATCCACATCTTCCACCGTTAACTGAAATTGGAATCTGCCTGCTGTCTCTGTGTGTGTGTCTCTGGTATGTGTCAGCTCATCCACATCTTCCACCGTTAACTGAAATTGGAATCTGCCTGCTGTCTCTGTGTGTGTGTCTCTGGTATGTGTCAGCTCATCCACATCTTCCACTGTTAACTGAAATTGGAATCTGCCTGCTGTCTCTGTGTGTGTGTGTCTCTGGTATGTGGCCTTCTCTATCTGTTGCCCTGTGCGAACAACCATGACATTATTTGTTTTTCTGGACTGTCTTACCTAAGTTTTATGTGTTGATCTTGTCTTGGCCTCTTGCTATTCTGACTTTTGAAGCAAAAAGTTCACTTTGATTGCCAGGCACTCTTATAGTCACTCATGATTAATTAACGAACTTCAACCCCACCCCTATAACAGTATATATTTGAGCATCCTTAAGGGGTCAGCACATTGCTGGGGGGTGCACATTGCAGGGGCTTCTATCTCTAAGTGATTCTTTCTACAAGTGATATGCACTTCATTCTCTGCCTCACCTGATCATTCCTTCTGTCTCTTTACAGGTATGTGTCAGCTCATCCACATCTTCCACCGTTAACTGAAATTGGAATCTGCCTGCTGTCTCTGTGTGTGTGTCTCTGGTATGTGTCAGCTCATCCACATCTTCCACCGTTAACTGAAATTGGAATCTGCCTGCTGTCTCTGTGTGTGTGTCTCTGGTATGTGTCAGCTCATCCACATCTTCCACTGTTAACTGAAATTGGAATCTGCCTGCTGTCTCTGTGTGTGTGTGTCTCTGGTATGTGGCCTTCTCTATCTGTTGCCCTGTGCGAACAACCATGACATTATTTGTTTTTCTGGACTGTCTTACCTAAGTTTTATGTGTTGATCTTGTCTTGGCCTCTTGCTATTCTGACTTTTGAAGCAAAAAGTTCACTTTGATTGCCAGGCACTCTTATAGTCACTCATGATTAATTAACGAACTTCAACCCCACCCCTATAACAGTATATATTTGAGCATCCTTAAGGGGTCAGCACATTGCTGGGGGGTGCACATTGCAGGGGCTTCTATCTCTAAGTGATTCTTTCTACAAGTGATATGCACTTCATTCTCTGCCTCACCTGATCATTCCTTCTGTCTCTTTACAGGTATGTGTCAGCTCATCCACATCTTCCACCGTTAACTGAAATTGGAATCTGCCTGCTGTCTCTGTGTGTGTGTCTCTGGTATGTGTCAGCTCATCCACATCTTCCACCGTTAACTGAAATTGGAATCTGCCTGCTGTCTCTGTGTGTGTGTCTCTGGTATGTGTCAGCTCATCCACATCTTCCACTGTTAACTGAAATTGGAATCTGCCTGCTGTCTCTGTGTGTGTGTGTCTCTGGTATGTGGCCTTCTCTATCTGTTGCCCTGTGCGAACAACCATGACATTATTTGTTTTTCTGGACTGTCTTACCTAAGTTTTATGTGTTGATCTTGTCTTGGCCTCTTGCTATTCTGACTTTTGAAGCAAAAAGTTCACTTTGATTGCCAGGCACTCTTATAGTCACTCATGATTAATTAACGAACTTCAACCCCACCCCTATAACAGTATATATTTGAGCATCCTTAAGGGGTCAGCACATTGCTGGGGGGTGCACATTGCAGGGGCTTCTATCTCTAAGTGATTCTTTCTACAAGTGATATGCACTTCATTCTCTGCCTCACCTGATCATTCCTTCTGTCTCTTTACAGGTATGTGTCAGCTCATCCACATCTTCCACCGTTAACTGAAATTGGAATCTGCCTGCTGTCTCTGTGTGTGTGTCTCTGGTATGTGTCAGCTCATCCACATCTTCCACCGTTAACTGAAATTGGAATCTGCCTGCTGTCTCTGTGTGTGTGTCTCTGGTATGTGTCAGCTCATCCACATCTTCCACTGTTAACTGAAATTGGAATCTGCCTGCTGTCTCTGTGTGTGTGTGTCTCTGGTATGTGGCCTTCTCTATCTGTTGCCCTGTGCGAACAACCATGACATTATTTGTTTTTCTGGACTGTCTTACCTAAGTTTTATGTGTTGATCTTGTCTTGGCCTCTTGCTATTCTGACTTTTGAAGCAAAAAGTTCACTTTGATTGCCAGGCACTCTTATAGTCACTCATGATTAATTAACGAACTTCAACCCCACCCCTATAACAGTATATATTTGAGCATCCTTAAGGGGTCAGCACATTGCTGGGGGGTGCACATTGCAGGGGCTTCTATCTCTAAGTGATTCTTTCTACAAGTGATATGCACTTCATTCTCTGCCTCACCTGATCATTCCTTCTGTCTCTTTACAGGTATGTGTCAGCTCATCCACATCTTCCACCGTTAACTGAAATTGGAATCTGCCTGCTGTCTCTGTGTGTGTGTCTCTGGTATGTGTCAGCTCATCCACATCTTCCACCGTTAACTGAAATTGGAATCTGCCTGCTGTCTCTGTGTGTGTGTCTCTGGTATGTGTCAGCTCATCCACATCTTCCACTGTTAACTGAAATTGGAATCTGCCTGCTGTCTCTGTGTGTGTGTGTCTCTGGTATGTGGCCTTCTCTATCTGTTGCCCTGTGCGAACAACCATGACATTATTTGTTTTTCTGGACTGTCTTACCTAAGTTTTATGTGTTGATCTTGTCTTGGCCTCTTGCTATTCTGACTTTTGAAGCAAAAAGTTCACTTTGATTGCCAGGCACTCTTATAGTCACTCATGATTAATTAACGAACTTCAACCCCACCCCTATAACAGTATATATTTGAGCATCCTTAAGGGGTCAGCACATTGCTGGGGGGTGCACATTGCAGGGGCTTCTATCTCTAAGTGATTCTTTCTACAAGTGATATGCACTTCATTCTCTGCCTCACCTGATCATTCCTTCTGTCTCTTTACAGGTATGTGTCAGCTCATCCACATCTTCCACCGTTAACTGAAATTGGAATCTGCCTGCTGTCTCTGTGTGTGTGTCTCTGGTATGTGTCAGCTCATCCACATCTTCCACCGTTAACTGAAATTGGAATCTGCCTGCTGTCTCTGTGTGTGTGTCTCTGGTATGTGTCAGCTCATCCACATCTTCCACTGTTAACTGAAATTGGAATCTGCCTGCTGTCTCTGTGTGTGTGTGTCTCTGGTATGTGGCCTTCTCTATCTGTTGCCCTGTGCGAACAACCATGACATTATTTGTTTTTCTGGACTGTCTTACCTAAGTTTTATGTGTTGATCTTGTCTTGGCCTCTTGCTATTCTGACTTTTGAAGCAAAAAGTTCACTTTGATTGCCAGGCACTCTTATAGTCACTCATGATTAATTAACGAACTTCAACCCCACCCCTATAACAGTATATATTTGAGCATCCTTAAGGGGTCAGCACATTGCTGGGGGGTGCACATTGCAGGGGCTTCTATCTCTAAGTGATTCTTTCTACAAGTGATATGCACTTCATTCTCTGCCTCACCTGATCATTCCTTCTGTCTCTTTACAGGTATGTGTCAGCTCATCCACATCTTCCACCGTTAACTGAAATTGGAATCTGCCTGCTGTCTCTGTGTGTGTGTCTCTGGTATGTGTCAGCTCATCCACATCTTCCACCGTTAACTGAAATTGGAATCTGCCTGCTGTCTCTGTGTGTGTGTCTCTGGTATGTGTCAGCTCATCCACATCTTCCACTGTTAACTGAAATTGGAATCTGCCTGCTGTCTCTGTGTGTGTGTGTCTCTGGTATGTGGCCTTCTCTATCTGTTGCCCTGTGCGAACAACCATGACATTATTTGTTTTTCTGGACTGTCTTACCTAAGTTTTATGTGTTGATCTTGTCTTGGCCTCTTGCTATTCTGACTTTTGAAGCAAAAAGTTCACTTTGATTGCCAGGCACTCTTATAGTCACTCATGATTAATTAACGAACTTCAACCCCACCCCTATAACAGTATATATTTGAGCATCCTTAAGGGGTCAGCACATTGCTGGGGGGTGCACATTGCAGGGGCTTCTATCTCTAAGTGATTCTTTCTACAAGTGATATGCACTTCATTCTCTGCACTTCAGCGATTGCACGAAGCAAACAATTACAGCAATCTGCACTGGAAAGCAGCTAACAGACTACAGGTGACCCTGTCTCTCTCTTAAGCTCTCCTTCCACTCTGTAACATGCACTCTCTACCACTACTTCTGACACTCCTGACCTCTCTCCTCAAACTCTCTTACCTTCACCCCCCCTCTCCACCCGCCTGCTTATACATATCACCCTGCCTTCTGTCTTCCCCCTACTACTGCTCTTACCAACTCTCGCTCATTCTACATCCATACACTGATAAAACCTCCAGTACTCTGAAACATGCCCCTTCACATAAATCACAGTCCCACATTACCTCCCTCACCCTCCTGCTTCTCCTAATCTCTGGTGACATATCCCCAAACCCTGGGCCACCATCATCTGTCATTGCCCATTGCTCCCATCCCCCTACACCCTCTGGCAGGAGCCGCAACCCACAGAACTTGGTCTCTATTCCTCTTTCCAATACCAGCCCCCCCTTTTCCTGTGCCCTGTGGAATGCACGTTCTGTCTGCAACAAACTCACCGCCCTCCATGACCTCTTCATCACAAATTCCTTTAACCTACTTGCCATTACTGAAACCTGGCTTCATGAATCGGATACTATTTCTCCTGCTTCCCTCTCCCATGGGGGCCTTCTCTGGACTCACTCCCCCAGACCAAGTGGACGGAAGGGAGGTGGAGTGGGAATCCTTCTAGCTCCATGCAGCACCTATCAGGTTCTTCACCCACCTCCCTCTCTGATACTCTCCTCTTTTGAGGCACACTGCATTCGTCTTTTCTCTCCCATTTCTCTAAGAATTGCTGTCATCTACCGGCCCCCTGGACCGGTATCAGCCTTTCTTGATGACTTCTCTGCCTGGCTACCCTACTTTCTCTCTTCTGAAATCCCCACAATTATTCTTGGGGACTTCAACATCCCTGTCAACACTAACACTACTATTACTTCTAAACTTCTCAGTCTAACCTCATCGCTTGACCTGAAGCAATGGATACAGGCTCCTACCCACTCCAATGGCAACACCCTTGACCTTGCCTTCTCCTATCTGTGCACTCCGTGCAACCTTTCCAACAATCCACTCCCACTCTCTGATCACCACCTTATTAGTTTTGCTCTCTCCTTGTCTTCCACCTCTTCTCCCTCCAACCGCCTAACAGTTACACGCAGAAACCTTCGCCACCTCAACCCTTCTCTTCTCTACTCTGCTACTGATCACCTCTATGACAAAATCTCCCCCCTGTCCTGTCCCAACCTAGCTACTTTCGTTTACAACAGCTCACTGTCTTCCTCCCTAGACAAGCTGGCCCCTCTCACTACACGCAGAATTAGGCCCCGACTGCTACAACCCTGGCAAACAGATGACACCAGAAGTCTCAGAAAACGTAGCCGCGCTCTTGAGCGCCTGTGGCATAAGACTAAGACCCAGGAAGACTTCACACAATATAAATCTGCCCTCCTAAAATACTACTCCTGCCTTCACACTGCCAAACAGACCTACTTTATCACACTCATCAACACCTTCTCATCCAGTCCACGTCAACTCTTCTCTACTTTCAACACTCTACTCTGTCCTCCACTGCCTCCACCCACCAACTCACTCACTGCCCAGGAGATTGCCAATCACTTCAAAACTAAGATTGATACAATTCATGAGGAGATCGCCAATGCGCAAAAACCTCCCCCATGCAACACTCCATGTCCACAGATACAATCATTACTTCCCTCATTCAACCCTGCTACTACTACTGAGGTTGCTAAACTTTTATCTAGCACTCATCTAACCACTTGCCCCCTGGATCCTGTTCCCTCGCAAATGCTACGCTCACCCTCTGACTCGATTCTACGCTCTCTAACTCACATTTTCAACCTCTCCCTCTCTTGTGGCATCTTCCCAAACTCTCTAAAACATGCGCTAGTCACCCCCATACTAAAAAAGCCCTCACTGGATCCCACCAATCTCAACAACTTACGTCCCATCTCCTTACTCTCCTTCTCCTCCAAACTTCTTGAAAGACTGGTCTACAACCGATTAAGCGACCATCTGACCATGAATAAACTTCTTGATCCCCTTCAGTCCGGTTTTCGACCTCAACACTCCACGGAAACTGCTCTCCTTAAACTCTCAAATGACCTACTAATGGCTAAAGCCAATGGACACTATTCTGTACTACTTCTCCTGGACCTCTCTGCTGCCTTTGACACAGTGGACCACCCCCTCCTCCTCAAAAAACTCCACTCCTTTGGTCTCCGTGACTGTACTCTTCGCTGGTTCTCATCCTACCTATCCCACCGCTCCTTCAGTGTCACTTACAACTCTACTTCCTCTTCTCCTCTTCCTTTTTCCGTCGGGGTCCCCCAAGGTTCTGTTCTCGGACCTCTCCTTTTCTCAATCTACACCACCTCCCTGGGTCAATTGATTGCCTCCCACGGCTTTAAATATCATCTCTACGCTGATGACACCCAAATCTATCTCTCCACCCCCCAGCTCTCTCCATCTGTCTCCTCACGCATTACCAACTTATTAGCAGACATATCAGCCTGGATGTCACATCACTTTCTCAAACTCAACCTATCCAAAACCGAGCTCATGATATTTCCTCCCTCAGGTGCCACTTCCCCTGATCTCCCTGTCAAGATCAACGGCTCAACTATCAACCCATCTCCCCACGCCAAGGTCCTAGGTGTAATCCTGGACTCTGAACTAACCTTTCGACCCCACATTCTATCACTATCCAAAGCTTGCCGCCTCTGTCTTCGCAACATCTCCAAGATACGCCCCTTCCTAACCAATGACACCACAAAGCTTCTAATCCACTCCCTGGTCATCTCCCGCCTTGACTACTGCAACTCCCTCCTCATTGGTTTACCTCTAAATAGGCTATCCCCACTTCAGTCCATCATGAACGCTGCGGCCAGGCTCATCCACCACACAAACCGCTCAGCGTCTGCTACACCCCTCTGCCAATCCCTCCATTGGCTGCCACTCAGTCACCGAATTAAATTCAAGATACTAACTATAACTTACAAAGCCATCCACAACCTGGCCCCTAGCTACATCTCTAACCTAGTCACAAAATACCAACCTAATCGTTCTCTTCGCTCCTCCCAAGACCTCCTGCTCCCTCAAACTCCCTTGTCACCTCATCCCATGCTCGCCTTCAGGACTTCTCCAGAGCCTCCCCCATCCTCTGGAATGCTCTTCCCCAATCCGTCCGATTTTCTCCTACCTTATCCACTTTCAGACGATCCCTGAAAACTCATCTCTTCAGAGAAGCCTATCTGGCCCCCACCTAACAACTGTACATTTATCTTCTCAATCAGCACATCACCCACAGCTATTACCTCTTGTATCTCTTAACCTTCCCTCTTAGATTGTAAGCTCTAAGTGAGCAGGGCCCTCTGATTCCTACTGTATCAAATTGTATCGTATTTGTACTGTCTACCCTCAAGTTGTAAAGCGCTACGTAAACTGTTGGCGCTATATAAATATTGTATAATAATAATAATAAATTAAACGTGGCAAAAACGCCAACCATTTGGGTACATGCCTAACAAGGCATTTAACATCCAACCACTCATCCCATTGGCAAGAACACCTAAAAGTCACACAAGGCACAAATCTGTCCCTCCTCCTCCTTACCCACTTTAGTCTGCCCCTGCGATACCGAGTCATGACCTTTCAGCAACCTCCACTGACAGGGATGATGGATTTAGCACAGGGTGTCCCAGGTCCTTGCAGCACATCTGCCAGCAGCCACCACCAGCTGTAGACTGTAGCCCCTATGCCCCATCTGCTGCAGCGGAAAAAAAATACAGTCCTCGCCACTCACATGCCCAGCGTCTGAATGCAAGCTTGTCAAATCGGTTGGCTCTCCGACTTCTGCCTTTCAGCCTGGTGGATTCTGCCCCCTTCCGTGAATTTGCACAATGTGCTGTACTACAATGGCAGGTTCCCAGTTGCTACTAGTTTTCACGTAAGGCCGTTCCATCTCTCTACCATCATGTGGAAGGGTATGTTCTGGCATCGTTGGACAAGGCAGTCAGCCGCAAAATCCACCTTACTGCTGACACGTGGTCCAGCAAAGCATGGGCAGGGATGAAATATTTCGTTCACAGCACACTGAGTAACACTGCTTGCAACTCGAAAGGATGCAGGACAGGCTTGGTGCTGCAGCTTGTTGTGCCCCCACATCTCCATACAGCTGGTGGTGATGATGCCAGACCTGTGAGCTCTACCCCCTCCACCTCCTGCTCCTCCTCCGCCACCTCCATGCCTTCCTCTGCAGAATTGTCCTATGAACATCAGGTACCCCCTAAGCATTCAAAGGGCTATTCCCAGAGCCAGGCTAAAAGGTGCCATGCAGTGCTTCAGCTGGTGTGTTTAGGGGACAGGAACCACAACGGAGCAGAGATTCTTGCAGCGACAGGCCCAGAGGTGGTTCACACCACACCAGCTGGAGCCAGGAATGGTGGTGTCAGATGATGGCTCAAACCTCCTGTACGCCCTTAGACAGGGAAAGTTGACACATGTGCCAAGCCTGGCACATGTCCTCAATTTGGTGGTGCAGTGTTTCCTAAGTATGTACCCAGGGTTGCAAGATGTACTAAAACAGGCCAGAAGAGTCTGTAGCCATTTTCAGGCAGTTATACACAGCCAGTGCTCGGTTGGCTGAAATTCAGGAGGACCAATTTTTCAGCACCTGTTTGACAGGTGTATATCATTGCAATTTTTTACAACAAGGCCAATTCTTGCTTTCATCAAGATTACCTCTATAGGGTTACGGTGGGAAGGCACCACCGACACCCAAAGACCAATTTTTACGCACCCGTTACTTCTATACAAAGTCAAAGTGACACCAGAATGTATCCAAATAATCTCTAATTTTGTTCCCAGTGCACTACATTGTGGCCTCATCATACACACTGGCTCCCCAGCTGTTGCTGTGCAAAATAAAGGCAGCTTGCAGGGAAAATGTCATTTTTTGGGGGCTTTAGAAATGCAATTATTTCTGCAGCAGATTCTAGACATGGTACAGATCTGCTAGTTTACAGGTAGACTAAGGGGACCCCCCAGGCACTATATTGGAAGGAATTTTTCATTTTTATGCTTTCACTTTAAAAATCAAAAAATCACTGCTCATTTAAAAAAGACGTTTTTCACTAACTTTCTTTTTATTGATACATGTCCCCCAGGGCAGGACCCGGACCCCTATAACCATTGTATGCCCAATTACTTGCATATAAGCCTTCAAAATGGACACTTTTGCTTATTGACGTTCGGGTCCCATTGACTTTAATGGGGTTTATCTATTCGGGTCCGAACTTTCGCGGTGTTCGAAAGTTCTGGTGCGAACCGAACAGGGTGCCAATCGCCCCATCCCTAGTAGAGAAATCCCCACAAAGACTTGCAGTTGTATTTGCAGTGAAAGGTGGTTCTACAAAGTATTGACTCAAGGGGGCTGAATACAAATGCACGGCACACTTTTCACATATTTGTTTGTAAAAAATGTTGAAAACCATTTATAATTTTCCTTCCACTTCACAATTGTGTGGCACTTTGTATTGGTCTATGACGTAAAATCCCAACAAAATACATTTACATTTTTGATTGTAACATAAAAAATGTGGAAAATTTCAAGGGGTATTAATACTTTTCCAAGGCACTGTATGTGCTACTATTTGAACCGCTCAATTTTTCATGTTTTGGTATATATAAAATGATTTTTATTTTTTATTTATATTCATTTTTTTTCTTTTTGTGAGCCTTCTTTCCTGATGTTTATATGTTTGACTACCTCAATATTTGTAAATGCAAATTATTGCAAGGGAACGTAGTCACCTGTTTCTGGTGGGAACGTCCCGTCAGTTACAGCCCTGTTCTCCCAGAGCGGTGAATATCCTCGTGTTCAGGTAAGAGGGATTATTCTCTGACCCCAGATAGAGGTAGAATAAAATTATTTAGTTTATGGTCCTGTGACAAGTAAAACAACCACAGTGTGATTAGAGAACAAGCTGCATGACTGTCCATGTGATTTCTGCACGTTGTCATTGGAATGTTAGAATTATTTTGTAGCATAAATACACAGTTTATATGTATGTTTTATAAACAGTGTGATTGTTCTGTCAGTAACACCCCTGAATGTCCTCTATTTCATTGCAGCCACCACCCTTTTGCAATGTGGTGTGTATTTACTGTATTTTTACTGGGTAAGCTCTGGGTATCACAATTTGTTTAAATTAAGCACTGGGCACCAGGGGCATTGCTAGGTCTACAAAAGGCCTGGGGCTAAAGCCCATAGCAGCATATTAAAGAAAGTCAAACGCTTGGGCGGGCATACACATGTCTATACAGTAATATACCTGTGTGTGTGTCTATATATCCCCAGAGAGCCCCCCCCCTTACATCAGGGTCCCCAGAGAGCCCCACTTACATCAGGGTCCCCAGAGAGCCCCTGCTTACATCAGAGTCCCTAGAGAGCCTCCCCCTTGCATCAGGGTCCCCAGAGAGCCTCCCCCTTGCATCAGGGTCCCCAGAGAGCCTCCCCCCTTGCATCAGGGTACCCAGAGAGCCTCCCCCTTACATCAGGGTCCCCACAGAGCCTCCCTCCTTAAATCAGGGTCCCCAGAGAGCATCCCTCCTTAAATCTGGGTCCCCAGAGAGCATCCCCCTTGCATCAGAGTCCCCAGAGAGCCTCCCCCTTGCATCAGGGTCCTCAGAGGGCCCCCCACTTACATCAGGGTCCCCAGAGAACCTGCCCTAACCTTGGGGACCCCTGCAGAGACTCGGGGCTATGGGCCCCAGATTCGGGGCTATAGCCCCAAAAGCCACCCCCCTGCGACGCCACTGCTGGGCACTAATTGCCAAAATAGTTTATTCTATTCCTGATATGACTTTTTATGCCATGTAACGTAGAACCATCCTACCGGTTCCAGTGTTCCTTTGCATACAAGCAGAACTAAGGAATTTTCAGAGTGAACAAGGAATTCCACACCACATTGAGTTTGGTGGACTTTGAAAAAAAATTTGACTTTTTTGCCAACTTTCCTAGACCAATAAAGGAATATTCATTTAAATACTCACTCGTTGCTGAGTCACTAACCTGTTGAGAAACTGAGAGCTATATTCAAAAATACCTTTTTATTTCAGATCCTGACCTATCCTAATTATCTGGTTATAAAATCCATCTGCAGAGCTGATAATCAGAGGTATATTCCTGCAAGACATGAAGGTGGTGGTGGCATCTCTCTTCCTTCTTCTTGGGGCAGTTCTGCTCCAAGCAGAAGACATAAGTAAGTGGATCTATGCCATAAAGACTATTTCTTCTAACCCTCCTCTTTTATTCCTCCCTCCCTCTATTTATAAATGTGTGTCTAATACTTAGAAATTAATCATAAATGATGACCTCAGCAAACTTAGTATGTTTATCTAAAACAGCAAAAGTCTAATGCCCCGTACACACGGTCGGATTTTCCTACGGAAAATGTGTGATAGGACCTTGTTGTCGGAATTTCCAACCGTGTGTAGGCTCCATCACACATTTTCCATCGGATTTTCCGACACACAAAGTTTGACAGCAGGCTATAAAATTTTCCGACAACAAAATCCGTTGTCGGAAACTCCGATCGTGTGTACACAAATCCGACGGACAAAGTGCCACGCATGCTCAGAATAAATAAAGAGATGAAAGCTATTGGCCACTGCCCCGTTTATAGTCCCGACGTACGTGTTTTATGTCACCGCGTTCAGAATGATCGGATTTTCTGACAACTTTGTGTGACCGTGTGTATGCAAGACAAGTTTGAGCCAACATCCGTCAGAAAAAATCCTAGGATTTTGTTGTCGGAATGTCCGATCAATGTCCGACCGTGTTTACGGGGCATTACACTTGAACCACCTCCGAAAGGTTTTACCCCCTTCATGACCAGGGCATATGTTGCTATTCATCACTGCACTAATTTAACTGGCAATTGCATGGTCATGAAACACTACACAAATAAAATTTATATACTTTTTTTTCAAATAAATAGAGCTTTCTTTTGGTAGTATTTTATCACCACTGCTTTGTTTTTTTTTTATTATTATTATATAAATGAAAAAAGAATGAAAATGTAAAAAAAAAAAAACAATATTTACCACTTTCTGTTATAAAACATATGCAAATAAAATAAAATTTCTTCATAAATTTAGGCCAAAATGTATTCTGCGACATGTCTTTGGTAAAAATAAATCCCAATAAGTATATATTAACCTCTTCAGCCCCAGGAGATTTGGCTGCTCAATGACCAGGTAATTTTTCTGCGATTCGACACTGCGTCACTTTAACTGACAATTGCACGGTCGTGCAACGCTGTACCCAAACAAAATGGACGTCCTTTTTTACCTACAAATATATCTTTCTTTTGGTGGTATTGGATCCCCTCTGCGGTTTTTATTTTTTTGCGCTATAAACAAAAGAAGAGCAACAATTTTGAATAGGCACAATATCTTTTACTTTTTGCTATAATAAATATCCCAATTTAAAAAAATAAATAAATAATTTTTCCTCTGTTTTTAAAAAAAAAAATCGCAATAAGCGTATAATGATTGGTTTGCGCAAAAGTTATAGCGTCTACAAAATAGGGGGTAATTTATGGCATTTTTATTTATTTAACACTAGGGGACGATCAAGGGGTTAACTGTGTTCACTAGGTGTGTGTTCTAACTGTAGGGGGAGGGGACTGATTAGGGGAAGAGAGAGATCGGTGTTCATACTTAGTATGAACACACGATTTGTCTCCTCTCACCTGAGAGAACCGGGATCTGTGTGTTTACACACAGATCCCGGTTCCCGCTATGTCACAAGCGATCGTGGGTGCCCGGCGGTAATCATGCCCGCCTGGCACTCGCATTGGCTCTGACGTGGTGCCGCGGGTGTGCCCCCTAGTAGTCAAAAGGCAAACCGACATACAGTTACGTCGGTTCACCCAGGGGAGCCAACCTGCCGCAGTACAACTGCGGCGGCTGGTCGGGAAGGGGTTAATTGGTTTGTGTGAAAGTTATAGCTTCCACAATCTATGGTACTGATGGCTTATCTCATTTCCTGGGGCCCTAAAATGCCAGGACAGTACAAATATTCCCCAAATGACCACGTTTTGGAAAGCAGACAGTGGTATTTAGTAAGAGGTATGGCGAGTTTTTGGAAGTTGTAATTTTCTGTCACAATTATTTTTAAAAAGAAGAAATAAAGAAAAAAAAATCTGCCAATTTCTTTTATATTCTGTTACCAGTGTAATACACCTTTATCATATAGCTGGTGGTCTGGACACTGACTGGTCACAGTATGTGAAAAAAAAAATGAATACTTTTTTTTTTTTTCTTTTTTTAGAATTTTTTTTTCTAACACACTGTGTCCAGAACAATACAGTGTTACCATAACAACACTGTACTACTCTGGGGAAGTGATCAGGATTTTTTTTTTTTTTTTACACATTATGATTGCTTATACCAGTGAATTTCATTGGTATAAGCCAGGGGTCTTCAAGCTACAGCCCTCCAGGTGTTCAGGAACTACAATTCCCATCATGCCTAGTCATGTCTGTGAATGTCAGAGTTTTACAATGCCTCATGGGATGTGTAGTTCCGTAACAGCTGGAGGGCCATAGTTTGAGGATCCCTGGTATAAGCAACCATTTTTACTGAATGAAACTGGTTCATTCAGTGTCTTTTGTTGTGATTAGCTGTGATTGGCCAAAGCTAATCACATTGTATAGATGGGGTGTGATTGGCCCTGCTGTACCATGTGATCACGGTGACCAATCACAGCTAGCAACACAATTGTATATATTGGATGGCCTGAAAGGAAGCAATCCATTGTTTACAACTGTCATGTGATCTGCTGTGACTGGCCACAGCAATCACATGGTGCTGGCAGCGGGCCGGAACACTGATCAGACAGGTCGCGCCGTCGCGCGGCCCCACGGCCGAGTGAGAGGCATGTTCTGGGAGGAGGTCACATGACCTCCTTCAAAAAAACAATGCTCCTACCCGGCCGTCATTGTACTATTAATTTTTTATTCAATTTTTAAACCCCCCTACTCTGGGGGCGTAATCAGTGATTTTTTTTTTTTTTTTTACACTGTTATTGCTTCTACAGTGATGATCACTGTAGAAGCAATAGTTTTAGCTGTTAAGGATGGGCTTCCCATGCATGAACAGCTTGCTTATGGTTGTGGTTTGTGATTGGCTACAGCAATCACATGGTACAGGTAGCCGGGGCCATGTAATTGCTGTGGGCCAGTCACAGATTACAACAATAAGCGAGCTGTTCATGAATGGAAATCCACTCTTGACAGGTGGTTTACATTATTATCATGTGATGGCTATGACCAATCACAACGATCACCCAATACCTGGCTACCGATTACTGGTAACAGTAATAAGTTGAATACGGTGGACACATTGGGCACAGGAGCGGTGCGCTGCATGCCCCAAGGGGGCACACTGATGGGCTGTTGGACTGTTTAACTTTGTTTTTCACATTAGGATCACATGTCTTTGGTAAATCTCCCCAGGCTGTTTGGATACGTTTTTACCTGCTGATCTTTTCTTAACAATGTCACTACATCAACTTTCACAGCCTCCTTATTTGATTTCCTCCCTATATGATCAGCTTTTAACAATATGTCATTTATTTCACGAGGATTTGGGGTAACTGATAAAATATTTCTTTTGATATACCCATTCAAAGCCTCTCAAATCATGCTTCTATGTACCAAGCCTCCACTCTCCAGTGCAGGACTATTGCAGTCATATGCCGCGCACACACGGTCGGATTTTCCAACGGGAAATGTTGGATGTGAGCTTGTTGTCGGAAAGTCAGACCGTGTGTATCAGTGTTGCCAACCTAACAGATTGAAATTTACTGACACAACACACCCAGAATTTACTGGCACAGCTAAGTTTTTACTGGCATTTCCAAAAGTTCAAAAATTTCAGTTTTAAAGTGGTGTTCTGGCCGAAATTATACTTTTTAAATAAAAATACCCCTATAATACACAAGCTTAATGTATTCTAGTAAAGTTAGTCTGCAAACTAAAGTCTGTTTTGTTAAGAAGGCCATGGCCATCTTAAGTGTGGGCATCTGAAGCCAGACTGTATTTCTTCCTGGATCTCATCCTTGCAGATCTCGCACATGCTCAGTGCAGCACAAGCAGTGTTTTTAGGTTTCAGGTCAGGTTTCCATAGCAACGGCAGTGTCAGAGGAAGTTTCCGCCCCTTCCCAGAAGGCATTGCAAACAGGAAATGATGCGATGGGCCACGGCCAGGGAGGAGGAAGTGAAACATGAATACAGCAGATATACAGTAGGTGCTGAGAAAAAAAAAAAATATCCAATTCGTTTACAGTGCACAGTTTAGTGAGGGATGCTGAAGAGTTGTAAAAGTGGGTGGAACTCCACTTTAAGTACAAATTTCACTATTTAGGCTACAAACAAGTACAATGTGTAAATAGAAATGTGATTTAAGGTAGATAATAGGGCAAAAAACATATTTCTTATTTTTTTTCGATTTAGTAAGTAGCTCAGGGACAGGGCTCAGGAGGGCAAGAAATTAGAATGGGCGGCACACACATGAAATTGACTCTCACAGCGATACTGTCAGCAGTGTGCAGCAGTACAGATCACCGACAATGACACGTCCCCTCCTGAGTCACAGTGACAGTCTCTCTCCAAGCCAAGTGGTCCCTCCAGTCCAAACAGCACTGATGGTCCCACTCCTGGCCTGCCTTGCTCCCATCCTGCAGACCCACACACAAGGCTCTGGCCACTCTGCTTGGCTCCCTTGCACCATGACATCACAGGACATGCTCAGGCACCGCCTCCACCAGAGCCGCCTGAACACACTTTCGCAGGCACTAGTATGGTCTTGGCTGGCCCCGGACCGAGCGTCACAGCCATATTTTTTACTGGTAACCTTTTCTTTTTACTGGCATTTACTGACAGGAGAAAAATGCCTGTTTTTTACTGGCTGCCAGTAAAAAATACTGATGGTTGGCAACACTGGTGTGTATGCTGTCAGACTTTCCGCCAACAAATGTTTGCTAGCAGCTTCTCAAATTTTCTGCCAACAAAACTTTGTTGTCGGAAAGTCCCGTCGTGTGTACATGACTCCCGTCGCACAAAAGTTCAAGCATGCTCGAAATCAAGCAGAAGGAACCGCACTGGCTATTGAACTTCATTTATCGTACGTCACCGCGTTCCCACGTTTGTAATTGTTGGCCAACATTTGAGTGACCGTGTGTATGCAAGACAAGTTTGAGCCAACACCCTTTGAATAAAAATCCACAGTTTTGTTGGCGGAAAGTCTGATCGTCTGTACGGGGCTCCCATCACAGTTGCTATCCTAAGTGACAACTCATAGCAAGGGAGACTCAATTTTCATTTATTGGATCTTCCCATGTATGATGACATCAAATTATACACTATACAATACACACTACAATTGTGTAACTATATCTCTCATTCTATGAGGCTGATACAGACAGGGAAGCAGCTAACCAAGCAGATCTGTGCTTTATAAGTTGCTTTGGAGGGCAGGGGAGACATTGGGGGTCTAATAGACCCCTGATGACTCCATAAAGAGTAGATCCACTTTAACCTCCTCCCGCCCGCCGTAAAGTAAAATTATGGCAAGCGGGATCCCCTCTTGTCCTGGGATGACATCATATGACGTCACCCCAGTGTCACCGTTCTCACACACCAGAGGGGGCTGCACAACGTGGCCATCACGGCCGCAACAATGGCGCGGCTCTTTACCCATGTGATTGGCTGTGTCCAATCACAGCCGATCACATTTAAACGCCGTTTATCAGCTCTCCTCGCCTCACACTGACAGATTGGGAGGAGAGGAGAGCCGATTAGTGGCATCTCCTCACAGGGGAGACCTGTACAGGTAATCAGGGCACTGATCATCAGTGCAGTCCCAGCAGTGCCCAGCAGTGATGCCAGCCAGTGACCATCAGTGATACCAATCTGTGTCCATTAGTGACACCAATCTGTGCCCATCAGTGATGCAAATGTGTGAACATCAGTACTGCCTTTCAGTGCCCATCAGTGCCTTCTCATCAGTGCTGCCCATCAGTGTCCATCAGTGCCTTCTCATCAGTGCTGCCCATCAGTGTCCATCAGTGCCGCCTATCAGTACTCATCAGTGCCGCCTATCAGTGCCCATCAGTGCCGCCTATCAGTGCCCATCAGTGCCGCCTATCAGTACTCATCAGTGCCACCTATCAGTGCCCATCAGTGCTGCCTATCAGTGCTCATCAGTGCCGCCTATCAGTGCTCATTAGTGGCACCTATCAGTTGCCATCATTGCTGCATTTTAGGGCCTCCTCATCAATGCCACCTAATCAGTGCCCTTCAGTGCCGTCTCATCAGTGCCAATAAGTACTGCCTCATCAGTGCAGCCTATCGGTGCCCATCAGTGCCACCTCATCAGCGCACATCAGTGAAGGAGAAAAATTACTTATTTACAAAAAAGAAATTAAGAAAAACGTTTTTTTTTCCAAAATTGTCAGACTTTTTTTTTAGCAAAAAATAAAAAACTCTGTGGTGATGAAATACCACTAAAAGAAAGCTCTATTTGTGTGAAAAAAATGATAAAAATTTTGTTTGGGTGCAGTGTTGTATGACCGTGCAATCGTCATCCAAAATGTGACACGGCTGAAAGCTGAAAATTGGCCTGGGCAGGAAGGGGGGTAAAAGTGCCCAGTATTGAAGCAGTTAAGTGCCCAAAAAAATAAAAAATGTAAAGAATAAATAAAAGTAAATAAAAATAATAAAAACAAATTAAAAGCACCCCCCCCCCATGCACAAATGTATAAACAGTGATTTTACCACACATGTGAGGTCTCACCATGAACGTCAGAGTGAGAGCAGTAATCTTTGGGCCATAATTCATGAATAACTCTAAACTGATAACCTGTAATAGATTAAATAAAATGTCACCTATAGACAATTTTAGGTGCTGTAGTTTGTCACCATTTCATGGCCATGCGCCCATTTTAAATCTTGACATGTTTGGTATCTATTTACTCGACACAACATCATACTAATTGGGCATTATATTGTGTTTGTGTGCACTAGAATTAATTTAAAATGACTTTTTTTCCTGAAAATTTGCATTTATCGTATATACTAGAGTATAAGCCGACCCGAATATAAGCCGAGGCACCTAATTTTACCAGGGAAAACTTATTGACTCGAGTATAAGCCTAGGGTGAGAAATGCGCAGCTACTGTAAGTGGAAAAGAGGGTCAACAATGCCCATTTGCAGCCTCACTGTGCCCATTTGCAGCCATAGGTCCTCCGAACTTCAAACTCAGTAGTTAAGGGTTCCTAGATGCCCCCTAGCTGCAGCCAAAATTTGGGGTCTCTGGACCCAAAGGGTCCCAAAATGACATTGCTGCAGATGGACACAGTTGACCAACTTTGGGGCCCCTTATCTTGGGGCCACTTGGTGCTAGGAACCCCAAGTTTGGTGTGCAAACCCAGTGGAACTAGCACTACAACATATCCAAAGGGGGGTTCCTAGCACAAAGTGGCCCCTAGATACGGGGCCCCAAAGTCGGTTTGGAAAATGTCAAGCACTTTTCTGCAGCAGAGAATGACATTTTCCTAACTGAATTTGGGGCCCCATATCTTGGGGCCACTTGGTGCTAGGAACCTCAACTTTGGATATGCTATAGTGCTTTTCCACTAGGTTTGCACACCAAATTTGGGGGTTCCTAGCACCAAGTGGCCTTGAGATATGGGGCCCCAAAGTCGGTTTGGAAAATGTCAAGCACTTTTCTGCAGCAGAGAATGACATTTTCCGAGCCGATTTTGGGGGCCCCATATCTCGGGGCCACTTGGTGCTAGGAACCCCAGATTTCACACCAAATGGTCCCGAGATACTTGGCCCCAAAGTCAGTTCAGAAAATGTCATTCTTTGCACCAGAAAAGTGCTTGACTCGAGTATAAGTCGAGGGGGGCACTTTCAGCACAAAAAAAGTGCTGAAAAACTCGGCTTATACTCGAGTATATACGGTAATATACAGCAGCAGCATCCACCATTTTATTATCCAGGACCTCAGTGTCATCAGTGCAGCCAGTCAGTGCCTTTGATCACTAGACACAGCAGTACCGTAGTGACTGTCATGCTCTGGTGGTATCCATGCATCTGGCCCCCATGCAGGATGCCAGATGCATGAATTCCAATGGGGGGCTGTTTTTTTTGAAGCATGTGATTAGAGCCAATGTGCTGCCCATGGATGAAGATGTGAATACCTATGAGGAACATTCATGTATCTGCGTTTGGCATAACTGGTGTAACGAGTTACTGACTGTCCATCTCTGTCTTCTTTCCGCAGTAAAACCTGGAAAATGCCCAGTCAGGACAGAACCTTGCAAAGTAGTTTTAAGACCTATGTGCAAAAGAGATGGGGACTGTCTCCAAGACCTGAAGTGCTGCTATTCATGCGGGAGGAGGTGCCTTTCCCCGTATTAATAAGGTACATCAGTCCAGAGATCACAGGGAACCTCCACACTCTACAGAATTATGTTTTCTGAAGGTCTGCAACACTAGAGGACCAATGTTACCATTCACTTGGTCAGGTTCATTAATACTGGGCCATTAATATTAGTGGTAAAAGCTCCTGTATGGTGGAGACTGATGTGACTGGTTCAGTGTTCTCTGTACAACACTGCATTATATGTCAGTTTTTAAAATGTACAGTATCTCACAAAAGTAAATACACCCTCACATTTTTGTAAACATTTTATTATATATTTTCATGTGACAACCCTGAAGAAATGACACTTTGCTACAATGTAAAGTTGTGAGTGTACAGCTTGTATAACAGTGTAAATTTGCTGCCCCCTCAAAATAACTCAACACACAGCCATTAATGTCTAAACTGCTGGCAACAAAAGTGAGTACATCCCTAAGTGAAAATGTCCAAATTGGGCCAAATTAGAAATTTTCCCTCCCCAGTGTCATGTGACTTGTTAGTGTTACAAGGTCTCAGGTGTGAATGGAGAGCAGGTGTGTTAAATTTGGTGTTATCGCTCTCACTCTCTCATACTGGTCACTGGAAGTTCAACATGGCACCTCATGGCAAAGAACTCTCTTGGGATCTGAAAAAAAAAATTGTTGCTCTACATAAAGATGGCCTAGGCTATAAGAAGATTGCCAAGACCCTGAGCTGCAGCACAGTGGCCAAGACCATACAGCGGTTCTACTCAGAACAGACCTCACCATGGTTGGCCAAAGAAGTTGAGTGCACATGCTCAGCGTCATATCCAGAGGTTGTCTTTGGGAAATAGACGTATGAGTGCTGCCAGCATTGCTGCAGAGGTTTAAGTTGTGGGGGGTCAGCCTGTCAGTGCTCAGACTATACGCCGCACACTGCATCAAATTGGTCTGCATGCTTGTTGTCCCAGAAGGGAGCCTCTTCTAAAGATGATGCACAAGAAAGCCCGCAAACAATTTACTGAAGACAATCAGACTAAGGACATGGATTACTGGAGCCATGTCCCGTGGTGTGATGAGACCAAGATAAACTTATTTCGTTCAGATGGTGTCAAGTGTGTGTGGGGGCAACCAGGTGAGGAGTACAAAGACAAGTGTGTCTTGCCTACAGTCAAGCATGGTGGTGGGAATGTCATGGTCTAGGGCTGCATGAGTGCTGCCGGCACTGGGGAGCTACAGTTCATTCAGGGAACCATGAATGCCAACATGTACTGTGACATACTGAAGCAGAGCATGATCCCCTCCCCTCAGAGACTGGGCCACAGGGCAGTATTCCAACATGATAACGACACCAAACACATCTCCAGGACGACCACTGCCTTGCTAAAGAAGCTGAGGGTAAAGGTGATGGACTGGCCAAGCATGTCTCCAGACCTAAACCCTATTGAGCATCTGTGGAGCATCCTCAAACAGAAGGTGAAGGAGCGCAAGGTTTCTAACATCCACCAGCTTCGTGATGTAGTCATGGAGGAGTGGAAGAGGACTCCAGTGGCGACCTGTGAAGCTCTGGTGAACTCCAAGCCCAAGAGGGTTAAGGTAGTGCTGGAAAACAATGGTGGCCACACAAAATATTGACACTTTGGGGCCCAATTTGGACATTTTCACTTAGAGGGTGTACTCACTTTTGTTGCAAGTGGTTTAGACATTAATGGCTGTGTTGAGTTATTTTGAGGGGACAGCAAATTTACACCATTATACAGGCTGTACACTCACTACTTTACATTGTAGCAAAGTGTCATTTCTTCAGTGTTATCACATGAAAAGATATAACAAAATATTTACAAAAATGTGAGGGATGTATTCACTTTTGTGAGATACCTTGTAATAATGATGGTTTGTGGCTGTGGGGGGACATTAGAGCCCCCCTAGTGCAGAGACTGAAGCAACTGGCTCAGTGTTCTCTGTACAGCACTATAACATATGTTAAAGCTATATGAGGTACATTTAGAGTTAAATAAGTATAGCCTACCCCTATCATGTCCCTGCCATTCTCTAGTCTCCCATGTAGATGGGTATCTGTGGTGGGTGTTGCTGAGACGCTCCTCTATGAAGCAGTAATTCACATTTCCTTGTCTCTCCACAGAGATTGCAGCAGACGGGAAGCGGTGTGAGAATAAGATGGTGGATGAGAGATGACGATGGTATTAACCCTTGTGTGTCCCTAGGAGATCTCACCCTGCAGACGATCTTATAAGAATAAAAAATCATTTATCTCTGCACTATGCCTAGTCATGTCTTCCTTGTTAAAGGGAAAATCTGACTTACACAAAATTACAAAATGTCCCCTTTGTGCTGTGTACATTGAGTCATTAAATCTGCACGATATAGGGAGCAGTACACCCTGGTGGGGGGTTCCCATTTGTATAATTCCAGCTTTAAAGCTGCCTGCCTCCTAGTGTCTCTTGGCAGGATCTCAAGTAGTAGTAAAAATAGGTGCTGCCTCGAATGGGAGGGTAAGGGTTAATGCCATTCACGGTTCTTTGATTTTGGCAGGTTATCTTTAGTTCCAACCCATTGGTCCTATGATATACGAGTTAAAGAGAGACAGTGGTCCGGAACAGCAAGAGAGTCCCCTAGCAGAGAGACCCAGAACCCATAAGATAGCCCCCGGGCAGAAAGGTTCAGAGCCTGTTAGAGAACCCTGTTAGGGAGAAGAACAGAAAGCCGCACAACGGGAGGGGCACAACAATGTCAGCTGCTACTGCCATAAAGTTGAAGGTCCTCTGTACCTGGGGCTTCTTCCCAAAGATTCCAACACTGGGAATTGCCACTAATGGATCCCCCGACTTTATCTTTGCAGGTATGCTACAACAGCATATAGCTTGAGTTACATAGTTACATAGTTGGTAAGGTTGAATAAAAACAACAGTCCATCAAGTTCAACCTGTGTAGGTGTGTGTGTGTGTGTGTATATGTTGATAAATATGTGAAAAAAAGTCCCAATTGCTTGAACAAGTGATACAAGGTGAATATTCACCAGTGAGTGAATCACATAGAAATGTAACATCACCATGTGAAATACATGCTTACCAAATTGTAAGCCAAATGTGCAGGTGGCCGTTACCCCAGCCTGGGTTGGAAATCTTGTAAGATGAACCAAGACGTTTAAAATCCTTTCAGCATAGGTATGTGTTGGTTCCACAAATATTGACATATATTAAACAAAAAAAAAATTTTCATAGCGTGATACTGTAAAAATTATAAATTTGTGCACAATAGATGCAGGAGCACTAACAGTGTGACCAATCAAAGATTATAGAGACAGACGCCACCCAGTGAAAAGAGCAACATTGAGTGTCCCGTCACCACGCAGAGGGCCTCCTTACCAAATTCTGGAAAAAAAAAACAGGCGGATGTCTCCTTTAAGAAGGCAAGATGTCAGCTGAACCCAAACAGGCACTTGATTGGTGGATGTTTGAACAGCTCCTAGCGTGAAACCAAAAGAACTGTCAGACCGTAGGTGTCAATGGATAATGGCCCAAGGGAAGAGGGATAGATGACATTGCGCTTGTAAAAACATGTAAGTCCCTCTTGCAATTCCCAGGTAGTCCCACTGGGTGTCTCTCTGTCTCAGTAACAACAGCAGACTGTCGGCTGTGTTGGTGGATTCTTGCACCACCAATAAGGCTTGTGATGGCTGAAGACCAGGGTGCGCGAACCACTTTCACCTGGCAGTTTAAAGTGTGGCCTGCCTACTTGGAGTATCTAGGCGTGCAGTGGGAGTATCTTGGCTCACTGTGAAAGTGGCAGTGGGGGGGCCCCAAGTCATAGAGGAAGGGTTTGCAGTGGGGGCATGGTTGATTTTCTGCACCAATTTACTGAGAAAAAAATCCCTGGTTCCCAGACTCAAATGGCCTGTTGTGTACTGGGGGGGGGGACCCCACTCCCTTTTAAATTTTTTTGTATTGCCAAATGCTGACAATAGTTTGTAGCTGTGAAGTACATTTAAATGCATTTTTTTTTTTTTAGAAATGTCAGTTATGCTGCAGCAGGTTCTATACATGGTACACTTTTCATTTTTATTGTTTCACTTTTTTATAAAACATTTTTTTGCATTGCTACATGTCCAGCAGGGCAGTACCCGGGCCCCCATACCCTTTTTATGGCCAATAATTTGCATATAAGCCTTCAAAATGGGAACTTTTGATTTTTCAAGTTCGGGTCCCATAGACTTCAATGGGGTTCCGAGTTTGGGTCTGAACTTTTTGCAAGGTTCGCGCTGTTCTGGTGCAAACCGAAACAAGGGGTTTTTCGGCCCATCTCTAATCCATAGCAGTCCTATGATAAATCAAGCAATCCTAGTCTACTTGTACGTGGCTGCCCCGTGGAATGTCATGTTCACTGGCGAAGAAGTTCAGGAGGCTGAACAAAGGGTGAACAAATTCATTTTGTGATTTCAGGAGTGCAGTTGTCCACGGGGATAGCTTAGACCAGTGTCCCGCAGGAATGTAGTCGGTGGGATGGGCAGATGGGTCAGTTCAGGAGGTAGGAAAAGATGGAGTCAGCAAACAAGCAAAGGATTGGCCCAGACAGGAGGCAGAAACATGATCAATAAAAAGGTCAGGGTCAGTACAGGCAGCAGGCAGAGGCAAAACTACATTGGTGTAGCGGTGATCAGAATTACTTTTACTGGCTGCACCGGCTCTGGTGACACTGTACTGATGTGGCAAAGAACAGGGATACTGTTAATTGCTGCCCTGGCTCTGGTGACACTGGCACTAGTGTGGCCAGCAATCAGAAACATTGTTGCTGGCTGCACTGGTCTGGTGACACTGCGACTGGTGTGGCGGTGGAGCAACCCACATGAGGATGTGCAGGTGTTCCATGCATGCCTGTGCAGGCAGTCTCATTGATGTCTATTCAGATGAAGCGGCTCCAAGGTCACAGCCGCTGCTCCCAATTTGACAATAATGCAGGGGCAGGTGACAATGTGTTTGGGGGGCACACACTTGTACAGATGTCAGATTGCGAGCAGTGGCTGTGTCAATGCAGCCACTATGTCCCAATAGACATCAATGGGACTGCCTACACTGATGACACTGGAGAATAAAATGGTGTGTATGGAACGGGAGATGGACAGCACGGACTTGGACCCCACCGTGGCCAGACGTACACACACCAGGCCCTGGCCTGCAGTGCAAGCACGCCTGTGACCCTGGCGAGTGTACATGGTCAGTCAGAGACAGTCCACATCTTTTAACCATCTCGTGTGCCATATCCATACACTCTAAACATCTCCTGTGCCATGTCTATATCCTCCAACCATCTCCTGTGCCATGTCCATATCCTCCAACCATCTCCTCTGCCATGTCCATATCCTCCAACCATCTCCTGTGCCATGTCCATATGCTCTAACCGTCTCCTGTGCCATGTCCATATCCTCTAACCAGCTCCTGTGCCATGTCCATATCCTCTAACCAGCTCCTGTGCCATGTCCATATCCTCTAACCATCTCCTGTTCCATGTCCATATCCTCTAACCATCTCCTGTGCCATATCCATATCCTCTAACCAGCTCCTGTGCCATGTTCATTTCCTCAAACCAACTCCTGTGCCATGTCTATATCCTCTATCCAGCTCCTGCGCCATGTCCATATCCTCTAACCATCTCCTGTACCATGTCCATATCCTCTGACCATCTATTGTACCATGTCCGTATCCTCTGACCATCTCTTGTACCTTGTCCGTATCCTCTGACTATCTCCTGTGCAATGTCCATATCTTCTGATCATCTCCTGTGCCATGTCCATATCCTCTAACCATCTCCTGTGCCATGTCTGTATCTTCTGACAATCTCCTGTGCCATGTCCGTCTCCTGTCGTTTATCATGTATGCAGTCTCTGAGGGGGAGCCTGGAGAGGAGTCAAGAGTGAGAACGCTGCCAGATTGGGGATCACGAGAGGAGTCAGACATGTGTAGACTGTGGAGAAGAGACTATAGGATAGAAGCCACCAATCTGTAGCTGTCTGACTGAGCCTTGCACGGTGCACCTGAGAGGAGATCAGTGACAGCGCCGCCAGGCCAGTCTGAGGGGGAGGGGGTCACTGATGTAAGGGGGGAGTGAATACAATAATCTAAGGGGGCACTAATATAAAGGTTCCCCCTTATATCAGTACCCTCCCCCCTTACCTTAGTGTATTCACTCTGCGGAAGGTGGTCTCTGGTCACCAGAGCTCCCCCCCATCAGAATTCCAGATGTTCCTCTTTACATCAGAGTCTGCAGGATTTCCCCTTATAGTGCAAGGGAGAACTCTGTGGACACTGATGTAAAGGAAACGCAGAGCCCCCCCCTTACATCAGAGTTCCCCCTTAGATCATGATCTGTGGCATTGTCCTTTACATCAGGGTCTGCAGAGTTCTCCTTTGCAAGGGGGAATTCTGCAGACTCTGATGTAAGGGGGAACTCTGTGCTGGCTGGGTTATATTAACCTGACCTTCATGTAAATAGAGAAATATGTTTTTTGACTTTTGTTTAACTTAAACACATTGCTAGTAGCACTAGCTATATGTTTATAGTTTTAGGCTGGGTTCACACCTATGCAAATTCAATGTGGGTTTCCCCACATCCAATTTGCATGGTAGGAGACTGTGACCGGCTCTCTATGGAGCCAGTTCACATATCTCTGCTATGGCTCGAGTGCAAATTTGCACAGGGGTCCTGTGCGTCTTTTGGTCCATTTCAGGTCCGAATTCAGCCCAAAAAGTCAGGCTGAAATCAGACCTGAAACGGTGAATGGAGAAGCACCAGACCCCTGCTGTTAGCTGCATGTGGCAATAGTGTGAACCCAGCCTAAATATTGATATTTGCACAGTTTAGCACTGAAAATGGCCATTTTGGGTACTTTTTTGCAGCGCCAGTAAAAAATGTGGCTCTGTCAGTAAATTTCATGATTTTGCCAGAAACAAAATTGGTGCTGTTTGTAAATGTTGGCGTCCTGCCAATAAATTTCACTTTGGGGGGGTTGGCAACACTACTTACAGTACATGGGTGGTAAAATTACTGTTGATGTATGCGTGCTGGACCTACACGTGCATTTGCATTTTTTAATTTGTTTGTTTTTTGTTTTTTTATTTACTTCTTTTTACATGTTTTACATTTTTTTAACTTTTAACTTTACTACTATCACAAGGGGGTGAACAAGCCCCCTTGTGATAGCTTTGGTCAGGTGACAAGTACTCTTTATTGAGACATCAGGGGTCTATTAGACCCCTGATGTTTCCCTTGCCCTCCAAAGCAGCTGATCAAAAACAGATCACGTTTGATGACCTCCACCTTCTGCTATCTCTGTATCTATGACATTCTTGAAGGACCTCCACCTTCTGCTATTTCTGCATATATGTCCCCCTCTAACCTCTGCAACTGTTTTTGGGGATTTGCATGTTCTTCCATTAACTTATCACACTCTATTTAAATTTTCTCATATTCAACTTTCACATGGTCATATGCCTGTTTTCACAGAAAATGGTCTTGGATTTTTGATTAATGTTATTTTGTTTAACTTTGTTTTTCACATTAGGGTGGCATGTCTTTGGTAAATCTACCCTGGCTTTTTTTACCTGCTGATCTCTCCTAAACAATGTCACTACATCAACTCTCATAGCCTCCTTATTTGATTGATTCCATAAATAATCAACACTTTTATTAATATGTATTTTAAATCATGAAAATTTCAGGCAACTGATAAAATATTTTTCTTGATATACCCATCCAAAGCATCTAAAATAATGTTTCTATATATTAAGCCTCCAAGCTAAAATGCAGGGCTATTGCAGTCTTATGCCCCGTACACACGATCGGATTTTCCGACGGAAAATGTTCGATGGGAGCTTGTTGTCAGAAATTCCGACCGTGTTTAGGCGGAATTTTCCATCGGAATTTCCGACACACAAAATTTGAGATCTAGATCTCAAATTTTCCAACAACAAACTCCGTTCTCATAAATTCTGATTGCGTGTACACAATTCTGACGCACAAAGCTCCACGCATGCTCAGAATCAAGCAGAAGAGCCACACTGACTATTGAACTTCATTTTTCTCAGCTCGTCGTACGCGTTGTACGTCACCGTGTTTTTGGCGGTCGGAATTTCCATCAAGATCTGTGTGACCATGTGTATGCAAGACAAGTTTGAGCCAACATCCGTCGGAAAAAAAACATGGATTTTGTTGTCGGAATGTGTGATCGTGTGTACGCGGCATAAGAGTTCCATCACAGTTGCTATCCTGCGTGACAGCTCATAGGGAGACTCGTTTTGCATTTGTTTGATCGTCCCATGTATAGTGACATACATCAGTGGTTCTCAACCCTGTCATCAAGTATCCCCAACAGGCCATGTTTTGGGAATTTTTCCTAGATAAAATAGTTGTCCAAAATACCAAGCCATTGACTCTGATTTAAAGCACCTGTGCAAGATAAAGGAAAACCTGCAAGCATGGCCTGTTGGGGGTACTTGAGGACAGGGTTGAGAACCACTGGCATACATGATGGAACTCTTAAGCCTCGTACACAGGATTGGATTTTCTGCAGACAAAACCTCAGACTTTGTCCAAAGGGCGTTGGCCAGGAACTTGTCTTGCATTCAAACGGCAAGGAATTGTCCGCCAACAAAGACGAACGTAGTGACGTACTACGTAGCTTTTCAGCTCTTTGGCGCCACCCTTTGGGCTCCTTCTGCTAATTTTGTGTTAGTAGAAGTTTGGTGAGTGTTGATTCGGGCTTTTCATTTTGCGCTTTTCATTTCACGCTTTTCAGTTTATTTCTGAACGGCCGTTCGTCAACCAGACATGTTGCGGAATCAGAGGAGATAACGTTTTATTTATTATTGGCCTTGGAGTTATTGCTTTGACCCAAGTCCAGTCCAGGAACAGGTGGATGAGGATTTCTTAGACCAAAAATTGGTTGCTTTATTAATCGTGACCAATTATGTCATATGCCTTTGCTGCGGGAGCTCCAGGAGAATAATCCAGATGATTTTCGGAATTATCTCTGGATGACAGACCCCTGCTTTCACCAATTCTTGGCATTGTTGACCCCCTATATTAAGAAGCAGGACACATGGATGAGGCTTTTATTTTATTTTTTGGTTGAATAATGATTTGATTTGGTATATTTTCTATATTTTTGGGTGCATAGAATGCACTTTTTGGTTAAGTTCTATTGGTAGATAGCATGTCTAATTTTATTTGTTTTCTTTTTTTAATGCACAATAAAAAAATTGTGGAGAATATTATTTGGCTATGTGTTTTACTTCAAATGACATTTTGGGAGTAGGCAGTTACATTTTAAAAAATACAATGTAAAATTGACAAGGGACACCAACATACTTGTATCTTTGATCTTAAAAACTACGGTATAATGGTGTTGTGGTAACTTGCACCAAAAAAAAAAAAATAACAAGCATAATAATATTATTCTTGATATCACTAGAAAAAAAGCCTTTGAAAATTTGTTTGCAACACTCCATCAGTATCACCAGCAAAGCAGCTTCATTATTATCCCATTAAAGAAGAAGAGAATTGTGCGCTGCATTTCGAGATTTCATAATTTGACACATCAAAAATGTCAATTCTCCATTACGAACGCTATTTTACAAGACCAACCTTCTGGCTCGTCCTTGTTTCCGAGCATGCGTGTTTGTACTTTGGACTTTTGTATGACAGACTTGTGTACACATGCTCGTAAAATCCGACTACACATATTTGTCTGCTGAAAATTTTAAAACCTGCTAGCCAACATTTGTCTGCGGAAAATCCGACAACAATTGTTCGATGGAGCGTACAAAATGGTTGGATTTTCCGCCAACAGCCTGTCATCAACATTTCCCATCGGAAAATCCGATCGTGTGTACGAGGCTTTAGACTGCAATAGTCCTGCATTTGAGCATGGAGGCTTGGCACATAGGAACATGGCTTTTGAGGCTTTGGATGGGTATATCATAGAAAATATTTTATTCCAAATCCTCATGAGTTAAATTACATTTTGTTAAACAGATCATGTATGGAGGAAATTAAATAAGAAGGCTATAAGCGTTGCGGAAGTGACATCGTTTAGGAGGGACTGGCAGATAAAAACGAATACAAGCAGTTATGGAAGGTTTACCAAAGACATGTTATCCTAATGTGAAAAACAAAGTTAAACAAAATATTATTTGGCAATAATCCAATATAAATAATAAAACATCCTGCAAGCAACCATAAACAAGCCCTAAGCTACAATTAGCTTCAGGTGTGATTAAAACAATCCGTGTGAAAGTGAATCAAGTGCTTATAGACAGTTGCTATGCATAAATCTCAATCCCATAAGGTGTGAAAAAAACCTATAGAAAAATAGCAAAGAAAATGCAACGCTGTGCGATAATAGCCTTAATGATAAAAAAGTACTATTACAATAACATTAATACTAAGTATACAAAAAGAGAAATGAATGTAAAATATGGTGCAACGAAAATTAGTAAATCAAGCAAGTTCACAGTGAAAATCAACCAAGTTCACAGTGAAAAAAATCCTTCCATGCTTGCAATAACATCAATACTAAGTATACAAAAAGAGAATATAAAATATGGTGCAACGGAAATTAGTAAATCAAGCAAGTTCACAGTGAAAAAAAATCCTTCCATTAAATAAAATGTGTCCAAAAAAAAATGTCCTCAGTAATCTTCAAATCCTCAGATATTAAAGTGCATACGTGCAATAATACTCCATAAAGTGACTCTTGTGAAGAAAAATCCTGTTCAATAAGAGAGTGACTTTGCACACGTGCCCCCCCCCCCCCCTCCCGTGTAGCTGCGCTCACCTCAATCAGTGTGACCGCACAATTAAGTTTGGTCCACATAAGCTATTGAACCACTCCTGGGCTCTGAGTTAAGAAGTTTTCAGCAGGATCCCACGGTTACATCCACAGAGATATCCACAATGTTAAAATAAGAAAGAGGGTGGATAGTGTATTATCGTTTGTTTGCAAGTTTAATTAGAAAAAAGAACATCAGGGTACTCACATTTTAATGGTGCTACCAGCGCACCAAACTACACAAAGCATAAAGTAGCAAAAATCCTCTTCCAGGTAGCTTCAAATCCTATATGTGCCAGTGGTCTGCTCAAACAAGCATGAAACTGTCTCCTCCACCGTCCTGGCCCTTTCCTTACATGTGACGACACAGGACTAATCACTCGGATCCCCCTGAGGAAGACATGTGATTAGCCCTGTGTTGTCACTTGTAGAGGAGGGGCCAGGACAGTTAGGTGACCATCATTCTCTGAGTTGGTCCAGGACTACTGCTCTGTAGTATGCTTGGATGCTTAGGGCTCCCATTCCTCCATGAGAGACCTTGATGAGGAGAGTGGATTTATTTAGGCTTGTGTTGCCAGATAAATGTGTTGATTATCCCTTGTAGCTTCCTTATGTGAGTTGGTAAAAAGGGTAAGGGAATAGTACAAAATATGTATAATATGTGTGGAAGCAAGTACACTTTTGTTTGGGCAATTCTGCCAGCCCAGGATACAGGAAAGTGGCTTAGTTCTTTAGAGAGACATGTAAGCTTTTCTACGAGGTCATCATAATTTACCTTTAATAAGGTTCGGCTTGGGAATGTTAGGCAAACTCCCAGATATGGTAGCGAAAAACTGGAGGACCATATAAAGGCGGTTTGTGCTGATATAGATTGAGTAGCATGCGGATCAATGCCCAAATTTAACATGATCGATTTAGTGTGGTTGATTTTGTAGAGGGAAACTGAGCAGAACAGTTCTAGAAGATGTTGGACGGCCCTGAAAGATGTTTTGGGATTGGTTAGGGTGATGATAAAATCGTCGGCATATAAGCCTATTTTATGTTTTGTGTTCCCTATCATGATGCCAGATATTGACGATGATGCTTTAATGGACTGAGCAAGGGATTCCATAATTAGGAATGAGCCGAACACCCCCCTGTTCGGTTCGCACCAGAACATGCGAACAGGAAAAAAGTTTGTTCGAACATGCGAACACCGTTAAAGTCTATGGGACACTAACATGAATAATCAAAAGTGCTAATTTTAAAGGCTTATATGCAAATTATTGTCATAAAAAGTGTTTGGGGACCTGGGTCCTGCCCCAGGGGACATGGATCAATGCAAAAAAAAGTTTTAAAAACGGCTGTTTTTTCAGCCGGGGTTCCCCTTAATATCCATACAAGACCTGAAGGGCCTGGTATTGAATTTAGGGGGACCCCCCAAGTCATTTTTTTTTTTTTATTTTGGTTCGGGGTACCCCTGTGGGGAATTCCCATGTCATTTTTATCAATGAACTTCTATGTGTATTGCCGGACAGGCAATGCAATAGCCGCGAGTAGTTTTAAATGACTTTTTTTCCTTTGAAATGTCATTTTGCTGTCAGACTGTTCTAAACACGGGAAACATGCGCCCCTTTACAGGCATACTATAGACACCCCCCCAGGTACGAAATTTAAAGGGATATTACACTTTTATTGTTTCACTTTAAGCATTATTAAAATCACTGCTCCCAAAAAAGCAGCCGTTTTTAAAACTTTTTTTGCATTGATCCATGTCCCCTGGGGCAGGACCCAGGTCCACAAACACTTTTTATGACAATACCATGCATATAAGCCTTTAAAATTAGCACTTTTGATTTCTCCCATAGACTTTTAAAGGGTGTTCCGCAGCATTCGAATTTGCCGTGAACACCCCAAATTGTTCGCTGTTCGGCGAACTTGCGAACAGCCGATGTTCAAGTCGAACATGAGTTTGACTCAAACTCGAAGCTCATCCCTATCCATAATCATGGCAATGATCAAGGGGGAGAGTGAGCAACCCTGCCTTGTGCCATTCATGATTGTGTCTGACATTATACCCTAAGTCCATACTCGTGCACTTGGGGAAGAGTAGATATTTAAAATGGTGGTTAAAAAGTTCCTGAGAGTCCAAATTTATGAGCACTGCTTCCATGTAGTTCCAGTGAAACCTATCAAGTGCCATCTCTGCATCCAGAGATAGGAAGAGAGAAGGCGTTCTACTGTGCTCCACAGGTTGTATAAGATCAATGAGACATCTAGTGCCGTCCGAGGCTTGTCTGCCTGGTATGAATCCTACCTGGTCTGGGTGATTGAGGAGAGACGTTGTGCTAAGAGTTTTGCATACAATTTGGTATCTTTGTTTAAGAGTGATATTGAATGGTAATTAGCAGGAACTTGTCACAAGCTACAAGTAGAGGAGTAGTGGTTGAAGGTATTACCTAAGTGTGGGGCGATCAGGTCTGAGAAGCATTTGTAATATGCATGCATTGGGGAAGCCGTCCGGGCCAGGTTCCTTGTGTAGTGGGAGTTGTTTTATGGCTTTAAGTATTTTCGCTTAGTAGAAAGGTGCTGATAGGGATTCTAGTTGGGTAGAAGAGATAGAGGGGAGATGGATGGATGAGAGAAAGGCTTCAAAGTCTTCATGTTTAGGGGAATTTGATGGTCCTGTGTCTATGAGATTATATACAGTAATTTAGCATAGAATGCACTGAGCTCATTCGCTATATCTAGTAAAGCTTACCTTGGGAGTTTGTGAGAAATTTGATATTTTTGTTAGAAAGTTGTCTTTTTATTTCTTGGCCAGAAATGCCCCTGGTTTGTTTGCCGAGGCATAGAATTGGAGTGCAAGTTACTTAATGTAATAGTCAAACTTTTTATGGAGGTGTTCGCTAAGTTGGTATCTGAGTTCTCTCAGCTCTAGTGATATTTTAGGGTCTGACCCTGTTTGTTTAGTTGTTCAAGGTCTCGTATTTGTTTTAGTAAGATCTCTGTGGTGAGTGAGTGGGCTTTTTTATCATAAACCCCTAACTTTATGAATAGACCCCAGAGAAAGGCTTTGTGCGCATTCCAAATCACAGAGTGATCATCAATCGATTGCGAGTAAAGTTTGAAGCAGGTCTCAATCTCGGATATAATTTTGGCTTCATGTGTAGGGTTGGTGAGAAGGGAGGAGTTTAGTCTCCATACAGTGTGTTGTGGGGTTTGTTTGTGATTGAAGATCTTAATTGAGACTGGCGCATAATCGGACCATGTGATCACACCAATATGTGCTTCTATGACTGATTGGAGTAAATATTTGTCAGTTAGGAATAGATCGATCTGAGAATAAGATAGTTGAGAATAGGAATAGAAGGTGTAGACTTGCTCTACATCGTGTAAGCAACTCCAGGGATCGTATAAGTCTTTTTTTCAGCTCTGTAGGGTGATAATTTGAAAAGCAGGTTTGTATAGAACTTTTTTTAGCCGTGTTAGGCGCATAAAGATTAACTAATGTGAGGCGTTGGTTCTCAATTGTCACGGAGAGGATTAGGTATCTGCCGTCTACATCAGACTCGCAGTGGTGTAGTGTAAACTATACAGATGTGTGTGTGCGCTTTTATGTCAATATTACATTGTATATCCCTGTATGTTGTGGTTGTTTAGGTGCCTATCTAATAGTTTTTTTTAATTATCTATGCTCCCTGCTGAAACCACAGCTTGTGGAAGAGAATTCCACATTCTTAGCACTCTTACTGTAAAAAACCCTCTAAGCTGTTTCCGGTTAAATCGCTTTTCCTCTAATTTTAGTGAATGGCCGTGAGTCTTTTTAAATGCCCTTTCGCAGAAAAGTTTTATCCCTATTGTGGGGTCACCAGTACATTATTTGTGCATTGAAATCATATCCCCTCTCAAGTGTCTCTTCTCCAGAGAGAATAAGTTCAGTGCTTGTAATTATTCCTCATAACTAGAGATGTAAAATTTCCGGAAATTTTGAAGCTCGGAAAAAAAAAGTTTTTTTGGGAAAAAAACTGAAATTTTCGGGAAAATTGAAAAAAAATACCTACATTAGCACTTTTTTGTCTTTTTAAGTTTAAAAGTCATTCTGTTACGAGAACGTTGGGAAAAACTATGTGCATTGTCATCATTGTTGTCCTCTTCACTTCGATCCATGAAGGATTTTTTAATATCTACAGGACACTTGTTACATACAAGAATGTGTTTTGTCATCCTGGTAGCATTTGGAAATGCATATTTCATCTGACAATATTTGCAAATCACATTTTTCCTTTCAGAAGAACTTGTAATGTGAAAATACCTCCATATGCTAGATGTTGGTCTCACCATTTTTCTGAGGGGAGTAAGAAATAAAAACAAGAAAAAATGACTACTTTGCAAGAAGACACTAATTATTGGTTGTGTGTGGGGGTGGGGGAAGAACCAGATTACTGGTAATTAAATTATTATTTACACAAAAGTTTATAAGGATAAACTAATGTAGCTAAATGATTCAGTTTTCTGGATTCAGAATCAGATAAATGTAAACTCTTACCTTTTTTAATTAAGTATATACTTTCAGGTCCTTTTTGTTGCTCAGTATTTTCTTCCAATGCTTTTGAGGCCTAGTGAAGAGGACAGAACAAACCAAACACACCCACTAACATGCAAAAGCATGTTACAATAGCAGCACAGCACCTCCTAAAGGAAGAAATGCATACTGTTCTTGCATTGGAGGGTTCGGTTTGTTACCTAGGACTTACTTGTCCTCACTCAGTGCACAGAAATTAGAATAATCTGATATCATACATTTTTTTTAGAAATGATTTGGAAAATATTTGAACAACCTGTCTTAAAATATTTTATTCATCATGTAAAATAAAATATTCCACAATTTTTTTTTCTTTTTTCAATTCTTCCAATTTTTGGGAAAAAAACAAAAAAGCCTTCAGGAAAAAAAAACGGAAAAAAAGACGTTTTTTTCCGAATGTTTCCGTTTTTTTTCCGGGCCTTCACATCTCTACTCATAACTAAGATCCTCCAGTCCCTTTAGTAGCTTTGTTGCCCTTCTCTGTACTCTCTCCATTTCCAGCACATCCTTCCTGAGGACTGGAGCCCAGACCTGGACGGCATACTCCAGGTGCGGCCTGATGAGAGTCTTCCAGAGTGGAAGAATTATCGTTTTATCTCTGGAGTTAATTCTCTTTTTAATGCATGCCAATATTCTATTGGCTTTGCTTGAAGCAGCTTGGCATTACATGCCGTTGCTGAGCCTTTCATCTACTAGGACCCCAAGATCCTTTTCCATCCTAGATTCCCCCAGAGGTTCTCCCCCCAGTGAGTAGATTGCATTCATGTTTTTGCCAGCTAAATGCTTTATTTTACATTTTTCCACAATAAACCTCATTTGCCATGTAGTTGTCCACCCCATTAATTTGTTTAGATCTTCTTGCAAGGTTTCCACATCCTGCAGAGAAGCTTTTGCCCTGTCTAGCTTAGTATTGTCTGCAAATACTGAGATAGAGCTGTTTATCCCATCCTCCAGATCATTTCTGAATAAATTAAATAGGATTGGTCCCAGGACAGAACCCTGAGGGACCCCACTTTCCACATAGGACCATTCTGAGTACTCCCAGAGTCATGATTGGACACTGTCATCATGACTTTATCCAATCATGGTTAATTCCCGCCTCACAGTATAAAAGTATTCTTTCAATGGCAGCCATTTTCAGTGTGATTTTGGCGTGTAGAGACATAGAACAGGGCTCTGTTCAGTGCTATTAGTTAGATAGTGTGCTATACTGTGCTATTTTGCTTCAGTTTGTCAGTGTAGAATATTAGTTTAGTGTCAGTCTAGGGATAGTGTGAGTGTAGTGAGGAGGACCATCATTCAGCTTTGCATAGTGTGCAGCTAGAGTAGGGGCAGCTCAGATAGTTTCAATGTAGTGTAGTGAGACTGTGTCAGTAATCTTGACATTAGTGTATAGCTAGAGTAGGCTGCCTTTCAGCCTGGTGAATTCTGCCCCCTTCCGTGAATATGCACAATGTGCTGTACCACAATGGCAGGTTCCCAGTTGCTACTACACGTAAGGCCGTTCCATCTCTCTACCATCACGTGGAAGGGAATGTTCTGGCATCGTTGGGCAAGGCAGTCAGTCGTAAAAGCCACCTTACTGCTGACACATGGTCCAGCAAGGGACAATATATTTCGTTCACAGCACACCAGATAACACTGCTTGCAACTCGAAAGTCTTCTGTTGGTCAAGAGAGGTCAAGAGACTTTTATAAAAATGAATCAGACCTGAATTACCAGCTATGAAGCCCCTGATGCTGATGTCACTGATTAAGTCTTTTTGGGATGTGGAATCTCTGCAGGATTTCAAGGCTGCCTAGCTTTGAGGGTGTTCAATCATTTCATCTAGCAGATTGTTTTTGGTATAGGTTTCATGGGCACAATTAACACCCAAAGACCAATTTTTCAGCACTTCTTTGACAGGTGCATATCATCGCAATTTTTTACAGCAAGGCCAATTCTTGCTTTCATCAAGAGTACCTCTATAGGGTTACGGTGGGAAGGCCCCCCGACACCCAAAGAGTAATTTCTCTGCACCTGTTTGATAGGTGCATATCATTGCAATTTTTTACAGCAAGGCCAATTCTTGAAAAAAATATAAATGCTAAATATATATACTCGCGCTAATGGAGCGACAGAGAAAAAAATAATATAAAATCAGTGAAATAAAAAGATGCAGCTGCTATACACAAAGTGCTAATTACTTGAAGAACATGAAAAATATATAAATATAGCGCTCACAAACAGAATATATGGATGTGAATAAGATATAAATGATAAAACAAAACAAAGTCCAAAACTAGTGACTAAAGGTGCTCCAATCCAAAGTGAAGAGAAGAAAGGTACTTCAGAAGATTCAGGTGCACAACACCCCCTCAGTATCCCCACTCACCAGATAAACACGACCCCCAGCTTTTCAGTCTGGTGGGTCACTTAAGGCTTGGTATGGATGCCTTTAAGATGGTGGATAGGAAGTCAGGTCATCAGATCCAGGGTTCCTTGGTGAAGAGTTTCAGCCAGACAAACACGTACCCAGAAGTAAAAAAATGGAACTAATAGTGAAGTACCATTAAAAAAAGGTTTATTTGAACAAAGGATGGGTACTTACAAAAAATAAGATCAAACAAGCATCAAGGATGGAGCTGATCATATAAAAACGCTGTTCCTAGCGTGCGTTCATAACGTGTGTTCCAAACGACTGGAAGTACGACCGGAAATGACATCAGTGGTACTGGAAATAGCGTCCGCATGTATCCAAAAAATTTCTAATCTTGTTCCCAGTGCACTACATTGTGGCCTCATCATACACACTGGCTCTCCAGCTGTTAATTAATTGAATAATTTTAATTAATAAAATAAAGGCAGCTTGCAGGGAAAATGTAATTTTTTTCACTTTATAAATGCAATTATTGCTGCAGCAGATTCTAGACATGGTACAGATCTGCCACTTTACAGGTAGATTAAGGGGGCCTCCCAGGCACTATATTGGAAGGATTTTTTTCATTTTTAGGCTTTCACTTTAAAAATAAAAAAAAATCTCTGCTCATTTAACCACTTGCTTACTGGGCACTTAAACCCCCCTCCTGCCCAGACCAATTTTCAGCTTTCAGCGCTGACGCACTTTGAATTACAATTGCGCGGTCATACAACACTGTACCCAAATTTAATTTTTATCATTTTTTCCCCACAAATAAAGCTCTCTTTTGGTGGCATTTAATCAGCTGGAATTTTTATTTTTTGCTAAACAAACAAAAAAAGATGGAAAATTTTGAAAAAAAAATCATGTTTAATAATTAGTTTGTTATAAAATTTTGCAAACAGGTAATTTTTCTCCTTCATTTATATGCGCTGATGAGGTGGTACTGATGGGCACTGATAGGCTTTACTGATGGGCACTAATAGGCACAGTTAAGGCGGCACTGATAGGCACAGATAAGGTGGCACTGATGGGGACAGATAAATCGGTACTGATGGGCACAGATAAGGCGGCACTGATGGCCACTGATAAGATGGCACTGATGGTTGGCACGGATGGGTGGCACGGATGGGTGACACTGATGGACACTGATAGGTACCACTAATAGATGGCACTGATGGGCACTGATAGGTGGCACTGATAGGTGGCACTGATAACCATCCATTTCCCAGGTTTCTTACCCCACTGATATTTCTCCTTCATAACCATATGGAATGCACATTTTGTTTCTTGTTCCATAGGGGCAGCTAACTCCTCCCTTTTCCTTATTAGTTCCTGCTTCTCTGGGGTGCCTTTAGGTCGGGACTGCTGTTCTAATTCTTGGATTTCTTTTAAAAGGAGATTTAATCTCTCCCTTTTTTCTTTCTTCCTCTGCGCTCCCATTTCCATCAATATGCCCCTTATATAGGCCTTATGAGATTTCCACAAAGTGTGCGCAGAGACCTCTAGTGTATCATTAATGGAGAAGAACTCCCTCAGCTCACATTCTATACTTTCAATAACCCTAGGATCCTGAATGAGCGATTCATTCAGTTTCCAAATAGAGTTCCTTGGTGTCACCGACGGAAATTCTATTTGAGCTACTATGGGTGCATGATCGGACAGAGTAATAGATTTAATAGTCACATCCTTCAAGGAGTCTAGTAGTTGGTGTTCTAATAATATATAGTCAGTCCTCGAATAAGACCCATATACCACTGAGTGATCAAGTAATCTCTGAATGCTGGGTGTCTAATCTCTATATATCAGCTGATATTCTAATGCCGCGTACATACGAGCGGACTTTTCGGCGGACAATTCGATCATGTGTGGGCTCCAGCTGACTTTTTTTTCCCAAAAGTCAGACGGACCTAGAAATAAAACATGTTTCAAATCTTTCCGATGGACTCGAGTCCGGTCGAAAAGTCAGCTCGTCTGTATACTAGTCCGACGGACGAAAACCGACGCTAGGGCAGCTATTGGCTACTGGCTATCAACTTCCTTATTCTAGTCCGGTCGTACGTCATCACGTACAAATCCATCAGACTTTGGTGTGATTGTGTGTAGGCAAGTCCGCTCGTTGGTAAAGTCTGTCGGAATTCCGCCAAAACTCCGTCGGATAGACCGTCGGACCAGTCCGGTCGAAAAGTCCGCTCGTGTGTACGCGGCATAAGAGTAGCTTCTTAATCTCATTCTGGCTTTGTCTTGATAAATGGGGGGAATCCCCTGAGGAATCCATCAGTGGGTCTAGGCACAAATTTAAGTCCCCTGCTATAAACAATTTTCCTTCTTTAAAGTGATTGTAACGTCTTTTTTTTTAGGTAAAAATAACAAACATGTTATACTTACTTGCTCTGTGCAGTGGATTTGCACAGAGCAGCTCAGATCCTCCTCTTCTCGGGTCCCTCTTTGGTGCTCCTGGCCCCTCCCTCCTGTTGAGTGCCCCCACAGCAAGAAGCTTACAATGGGGGCACCTAAGCTAAGTCACAGTTCCCTGTGTCCATTCAGACACGGAGCTGCGGCCTGGCCCCACCCCCTTTCTTTTTACATTGATTGACTGACTTTGATTGACAGCAGTGGGAGCCAATGGTGACGCGCTGCTGTCTCAGCCAATGATGAGGGAAGTTCTGGGCAGCTGCGACATTCCTACAACATCGCTGGATCTAGAGGGGGCTCAGGCAAGTATTAAGGGGGGGCTCAGGAGAGCTGCAGCACACAGAAGGCTTTTTATCTTAATGCATAGAGTGCATTAAGATAAAAAACCTTCTGACTTCACATCATAACCACTTTAAATACCATTAACTTTTTCAATGTATTTTTTAGGAACTTATTTGTTCTCTATTGGGGGAGAAGATATTAGCAAACATGCATTTCATATTGAACAATCTTCCTTTATTGAATAAAAACCGTCCCTCAGGGTCTGCTAGCTGCCCCTCTACCGTAAACATAGTGGTACTATGAAATCCAATAGCAACCCCTCTGAAACGATTTGAGTTTGTATCACCATAGAACCAAGTAGGATAGTATCAATAGGACATTCTACTCCTAGAAGTACATTTTAATGTATTTCTCTATTTATGAAAAAAAAAAAGGAAAGAATTGGCAGATATGTCCAGATTAGATAAGGCACCTCATCCCAAATTGGATACAGAAAAAGGACGTGGAAAGGAGGGGGATTATTGCGGTGTCAAAGCAGTTCAATCAGAGAGTATATTAAAAATATATATATGATTTTTATTACATAATATCAAAAATCACAGAAATTACACAAAAACAAATAATCAAAATAAATATAAGAAATTGATAATGGAGCTAATTTAGGTTGAATGTGGGCCAGAGTGGTACAGGCCTATATATTCGATTAGGTCAGGTCTTACCTACATGTTTCGCCAAGGCATTGGCTCCCTTAGGGGAACAAGGCATGACCGTTGTATTAAAGAAATAGCTCTATAGAAGAAGAAAAAAGGTAAGAATAAAATCAAAAACAAAAACAACATAACCATAATTACATAAATGTATATATAGAAAGAGAGAGGAGACATACTGCATGACATGGGAATGGGAACTGACATTAGCAATGCAACCCACCGTTGACTCTTTTTCCAATCTGTGGAAACTGTTATAACTGCAAAGGGTGGGCCAACTCAATATTGAACCCTATGGACGAAGATTGGGGTGCCATTAAAGCTCATGTATGTGTAAAGGCAGGCGTCACAATACTTTTGACAATATTATATATATATATATATATATATATATATATATATATATATATATATATGGCTTTTTTTTAGATGGAACTTGATGGAATTAAGTTCCACCACCACTGGCTCAGGCCCTCTGCTCCCTGCTCATCACTATTACTTTGGTAAACACAGAAGTCTGGCTTGTCTCCCAACGGCTCCCACAGATCTGATCTCCTCAGTGGCTTCCACTGAGTGCAGGATGGGGACAAGGGAGATGCAGATGTTTGGGGTGCAGTGTGAATCCCCACTGGATGATCTCCCAACATGTGAGGGAGGCAGAGCCATCTACCGTGTGCAGGCAGGTACTAGAGCCAGCTGGGTGCTTCAGCTTAATACAGTAACAAAAGTAAGACATGTGGAAGATAGTGGAGCTTTTAAGGGGGGGGGGCATGGGGTCAGTGGGGGGGGGGGTTGCATGCAGAGGTCAGAGCTGAAGAGAGGTGAAAGTGAGATATGGCTGGGGACTGCAGAGGTAAGCATCTGTGGAAGAAGGCTGAACTCTGTACTCTGTGTGTAACCCCCCAAACTTAATGCACGCCTGGTAATTAATGGCCCTTTAGGACCCTCCCACTGTTATTTAAATTTGACCACACCCAGTATTTGATGCAGTTTGGAGGGTGTATATATGTGTGTGTGTGTGTGTGTGGGATTGTGGTTGAGTTCCTCTATATACCGTATTTATCGGTGTATAACACGTACAGGCGTATAACACGCACATTCATTTTAAGAGGGAAGTTTCAGGAAAAAAACTTAAATTTTAAATAAGGAACTTTGAAGCAAAATAAGGGTCAGTGCCCATCTGCAGCCTCACCATTGCTATCAATGCAGCCTGATCAATGCCCATCTGCAGCCTCACAAGTGCCATCAATTCAGCCTCATCAGTCCACATCAATGCAGCCTCACCATTGCCATCAATGCAGCCTGATCGATGCCCATCTGCAGCCCAGAGAGGACAGGGAGGGGGGCGGGACGAGCACCGACAGATTACATACAGTGAGAATCTCCTATGATAGACAGAACAGTGGTCCAATGGAGGCCCAGGAGACGGGAGTTCCTATTACAGAGGCTGCCAAGTAAACAGGAAATTCTCACTTTATGTAATCTGACAGCTAAAACTGAAGTATTGGCGTATAACACGCACACACTATTTGCACCCAATTTTCATGGTGAAAAAGTGAGTGTTATACGCCAATAAATACAGTATATAGATATCTATATATATACACATCTCACAAAAGTGAGTACACCCCTCACATTTTTGTAAATATTTTATTCTATCTTTTCATGTGACAACACTGAAGAAATGACACTTTGCTACAATGTAAAGTAGTGAGTGTACAGCTTGTATAACAGTGTAAATTTGCTGTCCCCTCAAAATAACTCAACATACAGCCATTAGTGTATAAACCGCTGGCAACAATTGTGCGTACACCCCTAAGTGAAAATATCCAAATTGGGCCCAAAGTGTCAATATTTTGGGTGGCCACATTTATCTTCCAGCACAGCCTTAACCCTCTTGGGCATGGAGTTCACCAGAGCTTCACAGGTTGCCACTGGAGTCCTCTTTCACTCCTTCATGATGACATCACAGAGCTGGTGAATGTTAGAGACCTTGCTCTCCTCCACCTTCCGTTTGAGGATGCCTCACAGATGTGCAATAGGGTTTAGGTCTGGACAGTGGTATATTTAGGTTTTGTGCTACCCTAGACCTGACTAAACCCATGCACCCCTAATTTAAATATGACCCACCCCTTCTTGTCAAGACCACACCCCTTTGAGTTTAAGTCCCGCCCTGTCATCCGTAAACCACACACCTTCCCATTTAGGCTCCACTTTTTCATCTTAGAGCTCCACCTCTTCCTCTCTCTACATTAAAAGTGGGTACCAAGTGTAGCCTCATCACTGCCCTTCAATGTAGCCTCATCAGTACCCATCAATGCAGCCTCACCGGTGCCCATCAATGCAGCCTCATCAGTACCCATCAATGCAGCCTCACTGGTGCCCATCAATGCAGCCTCACTGGTGCCCATCAATGCAGCCTCACCAATGCCCATCGAAGCAGCCTCACCGGTGCCCATCAAAGCAGCCTCACTGGTGCCCATCAAAGCAGCCTCACCGGTGCCACCAATGCAGTCTCACCGGTGCCCATCAGCGCAGCCTCACCGCTGCCCATCAATGCAGCCTCACCAGTGCCCATCAGGGCAGTCTCACCAGTACCCATCAGCACAGCCTCACAAGTGCCCATGAGCGCAGCTTCAACAGTACCCGTCAATGCAGCCTCATCAGTGCCTGTCAATGCAGTCTCATCAGTGTCCATCAATGCCTCCTCATCCATGCCTATCAATGCTGCCTCATCAGTGCAGGTTATCAGTGGCCATCAGTGCCCATCACTGTAGCATATCAGTGCTACTTTATCAGTGCAGCTTAAGAGTGCCACCTAATCAGTGGCAATCAGTGCAGCCTTAACCTCTTTAGAGCCCTTTCACACTGAAAGTGCCCGTGCGTCGGCGCTATTGCTAGCAGAGCGGTTTTAACCCCCGCTAGCGGCCCAATAAGGGTTAAATCCGCTGGCAAAGCAACGCTTTGTGGGTCGTTTTAACCGTTTTTCTACCACTAGTGGGGGTTAAAACCGCTTCGCTAGCGGCCAAAAACCCCTGCAAAAATGAAAAATAGCGACATTTTACCGCCGACGGCGCCAACGCCCCAGTGTGAAAGGGGTCTTAGTGAAAGTTCATGTACTGCAAAGTTTGCAGTACATGAACTTTCACTGAAGGTGGACAGTTTAATGAGTTTGTAGCATGGATCACTTTATTGCAATATCATGATCTGTAAATTCATTTCCATATTGAGCACAGATTGGCTGCAATAAAGTGATCCCATGCATGTGCACAAAAGAGAAGTAATAGTAATTGACTCTATTTTACCTGCTGTCCTGGCTAGAGAGTAGGGGGTTCCCCTCGTGCTTCTCTCTCTCTCCTCCTCCTTCACCTTCTCCTCGTCCTGTCATCAGACAGACCCCGCCCCTGGCTGGGGAGACGAGCGATGCAGTGAAAGCCGAACGGAGGAGGGTAGAGGGCGGAGCTTTAGGCTCCGCCTCCGCCCATCCAAATTACATGCAGCCAGACACCAGCCGCTTATGGGGGTGCGAGTCACTCCCCCCCGCCAGGCACGCCATAACACCACAGTAAGCCGGCCGCTGGAGCCTGCATTTCTGCGGGAGAAGGCCGCGGGATCTGGGAGGTGAGTGGGGGGGGGCGACTTTTTCGCTGCCCCCCGCAAAGTGCCGCCCTAGGCCTGGGCCTTGTCGGCCTAGGCCTAAATACAGCACTGGGTCTGGAGACATGCTTGGCCAGTCCATCACCTTTACCCTCAGCTTATTTAGCAAGGCAGCGGTCGTCTTGGAGATGTGTTTGAGGTTGTTATCATGTTGGAATACTGCCCTGTGGCCCAGTCTCCGAAGGGAGGGGATCATGCTCTGCTTCAGTATGTCCAGTAGATGTTGGCATTCATGGTTCCCTCAATGAACTGTAGCTCCCCAGTGCCGGCAGCACTCATGCAGCCCCAGACCATGACACTCCCACCACCATGCTTGACTGTAGGCAAGACACACTTGTCTTTGTACTCCTTACCTGGTTGCCGCCATAAACGCCTGACACCATCTGAACCAAATAAGTTTATCTTGGTCTCATCAGACCATGTGACATGGTTCCAGTAATCCGTGCCCTTAGTCTGCTTGTCTTTAGCAAACTGTTTGCGGTCTTTCTTGTGCATCATCTTTAGAAGAGGCTTTCTTTTGGGATGACAGCCATGCAGACCAATTTAATGCAGTGTGCGGCATATGGTCTGAGCACTGACAGGCTGACCCATCACCCCTTCAAGCTCAGCAGCAATGCTGGCAGCACTCATATGTGTATTTACCCAAAGACAACCTCTGGATATGACGCTGAGCACAAACACTCAACTTCTTTGGTCGACCATGGCGAGGCCTGTTCTGAGTGGAACTTGTCCTGTTAAGCTGCTGTATGGTCTTGGCCACCATGCTGCAGCTCAGTTTCAGGATCTTGGCAATCTTCCTATAGCCTAGGCCATCTTTATGTAGAGCAACAACTATTTTTTTTTCAGATTCTCAGAGAGTTCTTTGCCATGAGGTGCCATGTTGAACATCCAGTGACCAGTATGAGAGAGTGAGAGCGATAACACCAAGTTTAACACAACTGCTCCCCATTCACACCTGAGACTTCCTAACACTAATGAGTCACATGACACTGGGGAGGAAAAATGGCTAATTGGACCCAGTTTGGTCATTTTCACTTAGGGGTGTACTCACTTTTGTTGCCAGTGGTTTAGACATTAATGGCTGTGTGTTGAGTTATTTTGAGGGGACAGCAAATTTACACTGTTATACAAGCTGTACACTCACTACTTTACATTGTAGCAACGTTTCATTTCTTCAGTGTTGTCACATAAGAAGATATAATGAAATATTTACAAAAATGTGAGGGATGTACTCACTTTTGTGAGATACTGTATATATACAGTTGTGCTCATAAGTTTACATACCCTGGCAGAATTTATGAGTTCTTGGCCGTTTATCAGAGAATATAAATGATAACACAAAACATTTCTTTCACTCATGGTTAGTGTTTGGTTGAAGCCATTTATTATCAAAAAACTGTATTTACTCCTTCTAAATCTAATGACCCTGATTAAAAGTTTACATACCCTGGTGATTTTGGCCTGATAACATGCACACAAATTGACACAAAGGGGTTTGAATGGCTATTAAGGGTAACCATCCTCACCTGTGATCTGTATGCTTGTAATTAGTGTGTGTGTGTCTAAAAGGTCAAACAGTTTCTGAACTCCTGACAGACCTTTGCATCTTTCATCCAGTGCTGCACTGATGTTTCTGGATTCTGAGTCATGGGGAAAGCAAAAGAATTGTCAAAGGGTCTACGGGAAAAGGTAGTTGAACTGTAAAAAAAGGAAAGGGATATACAAAGATATCCAAGGAATTGAGAATGCCAATCAGCAGTGTTCAAACTCTAATCAAGAAGTGGAAAATGAGGGGTTCTGTTGAAATCAAACCACGGTCAGGTAGACCAACTAATGTTTCAGCCACAACTGCCAGGAAAATTGTTCGGGATGCATAGAAAAAGCCACAAATAACTTCAGGTGAAATACAGGACTCTCTGAAAACATGTGGTGTGGCTGTTTGAAGGTGCACAATAAGGAAGCACTTGAAGAAAAAAGGGTTGCATGGTCGAGTCGCCAGAAGAAAGCCATTACTACCCAAATGCCACAAAGTATCCCACTTACAATACGCCAAACAACACAGAGACAAGCCTCAAACCTTTGGGCACAAAGTCGTTTGGAGTGATGAGACCAAAATATAGCTTTTTAGCCACAACCATAAACACTACATTTGGAGAGGAGTCAACAAGGCCTATGATGAAAGGTACGAAGTTGGATCGCTGATGTTTTGGGGATGTGTGAGCTGCAAAGGCACAGGAAATTTGGTCAAAATTGTTGGCAAGATGAATGCAGTATGTTATCAAAAAATACTGGAGGAACATTTGCATTCATCAGCCAGGAAGCTGCGCATTGGACATACTTGGACATTCCAACATGACAATGATCCAAAACACAAGACCAAGTTGACCTGTCTTTGGCTACAGCAGAATAAAGTGAAGGTTCTGGAGTGGCCACCTCAGTCTCCTGACCTCAATATCATTGAGCCACTCTGGGGAGATCTCAAACGTGCAGTTCATGCAAGACAGCCCAAGAATTTACAGGAACTGGAGGCTTTTTGAAAAGAGTTATGGGCAGCTTTACCATCTGAGAAGATAAAGAGCCTCATCCACAAATACCACTAAGGACTTCAAGCTGTCATTGATGGTAAAGGGGGCAACATAAAGGCATTAAGAACTGGGGTATGTTAACTTTTGATAAGGGTTATTTGGGTAGTTTCTGTTGTCATTATGATTTAAAAAGAGTAAACACAGTTGATTGATAATAAATGGCTTCAGCCAAACACTAACCATGAGTGAAAGAAAAGTTTTTGTGTTATCATTCATTTGCTCTGAAAAATGGGAAAGAAATCATAAATTCTGCCAGGGTATGTAAACGTATGAGCACAGCTGTATATATATATATATATATATATATATATATATATATATATAGGGTTGTCCCGATACCGATACTAGTATAGGTATCGGCACTGATACCGAGCATTTGCCCGAGTACTTGTACTCGGGCAAATGCTCCCGATGCTTCCCCCGATACCTGGAAGACAGCTGTGATCGGCGCGTGGGGGAGTTACAAGATTCTCCCCCAGCGGCTTTCAGCGGCTTTAGTGACATACAGCGGTGATCGGTCACCGCTGACTGTCACTGCATCCTCCTCCGTGCCCCCACCGTTCCTCTGTCCCCCTCCGCTGTCCTCCTCCATTCCTCTCCCGCTGTCCCCTCCTTCCCCTCTCCTTCTCTGTCCCCCTCCGCTCTCCCCTCCGTTCCGCCGTCCTCCCCCTCCTTCCATTGTGAATGGACAGAGTCAGCTGACTCTGTCCATTCACATAACTGAAACATTGTAATCTCCTGTGATTATGACGTGTCAGTTTATGAATGGAGAGGAGCCGCTGTCTTCTCTCCATTCATTCTCAGTGCAGCTGAGGCTGCAGAGAAAGGGACTGGGGAATCTCTATCCTCTGTCTCTTTCTCTGTCTCAAGGGGGAGATATCAGAGGTCTGTTAAGACCCTTGATATCTCACCAAAGCCCCCCAACAGGGATGATTAAAAAAAAACAAAAAAAAAAAACCACATATTGCAATAAAGAATAAAAAAAATATTATTGTAAAAAATAAAAATTGTAAATAAAAAAAAAAAAAACACACACATACACTGTTCACCCCCCCCCCCCCCAAAAAAAAGAAACACTGTTAAAAAAAAAAAAAAAACATTGTCACGTGATATTAAAAAAAAAGTATCGGTAATCGGTATCAGCGAGTACTTGAAAAAAGTATCGGCACTTGTACTTGGTCCTAAAAAAGTGGTATCGGGACAACCCTATATATATATATATATATATATATATATATATATATATATATATATAAATGTGTATATATATATATATATATATATATATATATATATATATATATATATATATATATATATATATAGTGCTTTGTTGTGCACAATTGATCTGTGAAGGAGGAATAGCACATTGTTGTAACTGCTGATTATTAGTTATGAAAAGGCAATCACTTAAATACCTTTTTTCACCTGTTCGCTTCCATCTCTTCCAACACTTTCAACTGTATGTTCAACAGCCCACAAGGGCACAGGGATAGACTGCTTCCATCAGAGCATAGTCACCCAGGTGTTCTGTGACAGACTTCCTTTGGGCACATTACACTTGCACCGACTGTGACATTTACTTGAGGAATCTATAAGGTGGAAAGTTGTAAGGCCCTCGGGCCTCCTGTCAGTGTGTCACCTGTACAAGGAAGAATGTCTTTCTCAGTGGCATATACTGCGGGGCTGCAGCAACATCCACAGCACTGATGATTATCCCAGTGTTTGTCCTTTCTGTTCTGCCCTCTCTGGTCTACTCCAAAGTTATTCTGGATGGTGAGTAGTTGGCCAATGGTCCCTAGTGTGTTGGGTGAGGTTGCGGCAGTGTGTTTTGTCTGTATGATGTTTTATCAAGGCAAAGATACCTAATGAGGGATCATTTGGAATACAAAGAGGGCAAACATGTGATTTAGTGTTATTGCTTTAGAATGGCATGGGTCCCGATGGCTCTAGGACAAAGGGGGCCTGCAATGCTTTTCCTATTGACTCCCATTATTATCTTCTCCATACAGATTTCTCCATAAACTCCTGACGTTCAGCACTAATATAGATTGTATAATGACATCCAACAGCTGTGTCCTTCATCCATCCAAAATGTATCTCTATGTAATTCTTTTACTCCCATTGACCACCAAGACTGCCAAGTAAACTTGCATTGTTCCTGTGTCATCCCCAGTTAATAGTGCAGGGTAGATGTCTGGGATTTGTAGTCCAGAAGCAGCAGTGGAGGATATAAACTGTCTGTTTTCTGGCCGCTTACGTCTTCTACACAATACAGGCTGAGAACTTGTCTGACCAGAGACTCCTGTATTTGTCTGGTGAGTGATTGTATCTTGCTGCATTCCCTGACTCATGTGTATTTAGCTCTTTACCTTCCTCATTTTACTTTAAAAAAACATATACAAGCTATATAAACAATCTGTAATCTCTCTCTGTATGCGGGTCAGGACTTTGCTTTCAGCAGTTGAGAATTGTTGTGGTTGTTTTTGATGCCAAAGCAAGCAAAAGTTGAAAAAATATCTTGTATCCATATAGAACAGTGATTCTCAACTCCTTTCTCCTTGGTTGAACTAGATGGACTTGTATCTTTTTTCAGCCTGACTGAAACTATGTAACTATAATGAAAATGAAAGTCCACTCCCAAAGGAATATTCAGGAATCCACTAGGGGGTCAATATAAATAATCTTGTGTGAAAATTAAAGTCCACTCCCAAAAGAATATTTCAGGGCTTCATTAGGTGGCCGTTGTAGAATCTTGTGTGTAAAAAAAAATGAAATGCTACAGCTCCACGTGCTTCAGTCCTAAACCACCTGGGACACAGATATATGAATTCCCTTACCAGCATAGGCGTGCGCACAGGGTGTGCCGGGTGTGCCTGGGCACACCCTAATCACCCTGTGCGGCTTCCCTCCTGTCCCAATGAATGCTGCAAGGTATTATTTCAGATTGGAGAGCAGGGAAGGGGCCGGTAAATATATCAGTTACCGACCCCTTCTTTTTCTAAATAAACAGAATGAGTGATCAATCACTCACTGTGCTTATTTATAACTGAAGAATAGTGAACTCTTCAGTGTGTGAATGACCAGGAAGCCGCTCAGCACAGAGCACTTTCCATTCATTCACTGTCCGGTGCAGCTAAACCTACAGAGAAATGGACTGGGGAATCTCTGTCCTCAGTCCTTTTCTCTGTCTCGAAAAAGAGAGGGTTTGAGCTTTGTAGTGCACACCTTAATGCAATAGGCTGCGCACACCTATGCTTAACAGATAACCAGGATCTCCATATTATAAGAGATAACTAGCGCAAGATACATCAAATGCAAATCATACCAGAGTATGGTAACAACCTCCACACCCACCAGGTCCACTGGCTGTCCGGAAAGTGCAGTCTCCGCAGTAAGATTCAGAGGAAAAAATGAAGGACCATAGTGCAATATTGCTAAAGACACCAATTTTTCTTGCTAATATACTCACAAGTAGAGTTGGGCGAACGGTTTGGGTCGAGCAAAAGTTTGGCTTGAACGCCTGTTCGCCCATTCAGCGAAAACCTGAATTTGCAGGGCATTCGGCGGGTGAAAAAAGAAATGACATCCAAGAGCTGTGTCCTTCATCCATCCAGAATTTATCTCTATTTAATTCTTTTACTCCCATTGACTACCAAGACTGCCAAGGAAACTTGCATTGTTCCTGTGCCGTCCCCAGTTAATAGTGCAGGGTAGATGTCTGGGATTTATAGCCCAAGAAGCAGCAGTGGAGGATATAAACTGTCTGTTTTCTGGCCGCTTACGTCTTCTACACGATGTAGGCTGAAAACTTGTTTGACCAAAGACTCCTTTACTTGTCTGGTGAGTGATTGTATCTTGCTGCATCCTCCGACTCTTGTGTCTTTACCTTCCTCATTTTACTTTAGAAAAACATATACAAGTTATAAAAACAATCTGTAATCTCTCTCTGTATGTGGGGCAGGACTTTGCTTTCAGCAGTTGAGAATTGTTGTGGTTGTTTTTGATGCCGAAGCAATATATGAATTCCCTTACCAGATAACCAGGATCTCCATATTATAAGAGATCACTAGCGCAGGATACACCAAATGCAAATCATACCAGAGTATGGTAACAACCTCCACACCCACCAGGTCCACTGACTGTCTGCAAAGTGCAGATCTCCGCAGTAAGATTCAGAGGAAAAAATGAAGGACCATAGCGCAATATTGCTAAAGACACCAATTTTCATGCTAATATACTCACAAGTAGAGTTGGGCGAACGGTTTGGGCCAAGCAAAAGTTTGGCTTGAACAACGCCTGTTCGCCCAATCAGCGAAAACCTGAATTTGCAGGGCATTCAGCGGGTATTTGCCCTGCCGAACACCCTGCAATGCACTGCGCACTGCACAGTACATTCTAAACCTTGATTGGGCAAAGCTTTTCCCAAAGTGCAGTGAATAGCTGGTTGTTAAGGAGTGGGCCGGGAAGCTGGCTGCAGAGTCCTTAACAACAAATTAGTCAACAGCTGTCAATGGGCTTCCCCGCTGACAGCTGAATAAAAAAAAAACATTGCTGGCAATAAAAAAGTGAAAAGAAAATGATTTGGACAAGTGCAAAAGGCAAGGTCCATAAAGACATGGATGAGCAAGTTTGGGGTGGAGGAACTTGACTACCCTGCACAGAATCTTGACCTCAACCCGATAGAATACCTTTGGGATGAATTAGAGCGGAGACTGCAAGCCAGGACTTCTCAACCAACATCAGTGCCTGACCTCACAAATGCGCTTCTGGAAGAATGGTCAAATATTCCCATAGACACACTCTTAAACTATGTGGACAGCCTTCCCAGAGGAGTTGAAGCTGTTATAGCTGCAAAGGGTGGGTCAACTCAATACTGAACCCTACAGACTAAGACTGGAATGCCATTATAGTTCATGTGCGTGTAAAGGCAGGCGTCCCAATACTTTTTGTAAAATAGTGAATATATGGAAGCCGCAGTGCCTACGCCAAGGCTCCTTTGCATACTGTGGAGGAGGCAGTGTTTGCATGTGAAGTTATGGTGGAAAACCCTGTGAGGCCAATCGGTTATGTTACGGAATTTTTACTTTTGTTTTAAATAAAAATGGGCCATCAAGCCTTTAAACATAGTTTTTGGCTAGTGTGAACTCACTGAAAAGTTCTACCACCATTGAATGATTTCTCTAAGCGTCACAGTGGTCAAAATTGTGTCCAGTGGCGATGGATCATAGACGTTAGTTTGGAGAGTTAGCTGCTATAAAGGGAGTCCCGGAGTAAAGGAGAAAAAGGGATGGATGGAGGGACAGCATGACAGGGTGGACATTGCACAGTCATGCATATAGACAGAAAATGTTGTCCCCTTTAAGAAAAGGGAGTGGCTGGAGCGGGGAGGTGCTGGTGTGAAGGAAGTGTAGGAGAAGGGGGAAGTGACGACATTCGAGAGCGATGGAGAAAGAGATTCCCACCCACCCTCCTGAGGTTTGGTTGGTATTAAAGGGGGCTGTCAGGACAGCCTGGCAGTGATGAGTCTTTGGAGGAAGAGAAGATGGCTGTTATATATATATATAACATGGTTGTGACGCATCTGTGGTATGGGGTTCTCAGGTACCTTCCGGTTAACGAGGGGTTAACCAGGAAGGGGTAAAAGGTAGGTCACTACGAAGGTTGAGTATGGTCTCTGAGTCGGTGGCTTGCAACTGGAGGCCTAAAGTTTAAAAGAAGTTGGTTGCAGTGACCAAGTTGTGTGTCGTTGCCCTCAAAGTCCCCAAAGTATATAGAAAAGTTGGTTAATGGTTATTTAAAATGTTATTAATTTAATTTACGGTAATTTTTACTAAAAAAGGCCATAAGGCCATTTACTCCAAAACTTTGTCAGGTCATTTGTGGGGGAATTGGAGGGTTTTGGAGATTATGTATAACAGGTTGGGAAAGAGACTGTAGGTTATGTCCATCATTTGTCATTCAAAAATTCAGTTTTAAAAAGCTTTTAGTACATATTTACAATACACCAAAGTATCTGCACCGAAATGAAATGTTCCATTGTGGGGATTTGTGCCTCCTGTACTTGGTTGATGATGTGAAGTGTCAGCTGGGATTTGCAAGTTTTTAGTTCAGGCTGCTGAAGGGCCCTCACTCTCAGAAAGGCTCATATTTATTTATGTCTTATAAAAAATATAGTAATTAATGAGCAAATCATTTCAGAAACTGAGTAATGTTAGAAGACGCTGTGGATCCTTTTTGAATGTAGACGTCTGTATATCATCCAGAGTTCTCTTTCAAAGGTAACAGGCCTGATGAGCTGTTCTGTGATTGCAGAGCCAGAGTACATGGTGGTGGAGCCGCCTAAATGCCCTCTAGATGTGGATTACCCAAAATGTGGGCCCAAACGGGAGGAAGACCAGTGTAAGATGGACAAGGACTGTGAGGGGGGCAGAAAATGCTGCACTTCGGGCTGTAAGAGGCAATGTCTCATGACACTCAAAGGTATGGAAAGAGGAAGGATGACCTTTATTAAAGAGCCTATCTCTGACTGCTGTGTAAATCCAGTACCATAGTCAATATTTCATATGGCAGGATGTAACACTGAGGCCCCACAGTCAACCCCCCATCATTCTTCAAACTACTCCCTAACTCTCTAATCTGATTACTAAATTACAGGCATTAGGTGTTCCTTCATGCAGTGCTGGGACAAGATCACCTAGAGTTCAGAGCAAACATGCCAAACACCCCCCCCCGGCCCGCAAGATACCATATATGAGCATTATGTGTCAGCAGAAATCCCCCCACAAAAATACTGAGCATTAATCTGCATGCTTACCCCTAAGCATAAATTCCCCCTCCCCCAAGTACAAATCAACCTCCCTGCTGATATCCACCCTCTCAGCACAAATCTTTGCCCCCCCTTCACCAAATCCCCCCAGCTCAAATGCCCCCCCCCCCCCTCAAAAAAAATCACACCTCCTAGCACAAATATTCTACCGCAAAAATTTCCCCCCCTAGTACACATCTTTTGCCCCACTTCAAATTCCCCCCTCCCAGCGCAAATCTTTTTCCCCCTGTCCTCCTTCCAATACAACACGCCCCCAAATTCCTCTTTCCTCCCCAATATCCTTGTGCCCCCCCCTTCCCTGACCTCACAAGATACCGCAGTGCCCATGGCAGCCATCCCTCCTGCTCACTCCTTGTCCCAGCCCTGCTTCCAAGTGACTACCAAAGGTGAAGTGCAACACAACAGTTAAAATAGAATTTGTGGCTTTACATCCCCCTCCAGGACCATGGCGTTGACCCTACACCTCTTCCTCTACTTCCATGACCTCTGCACTTTTTGGGATGGGGTCCCTCTATATACGAGGATGCAGTCTTGTCCGGGAGCCTAACTGGAAGAAATTGCCAGCCCTCCAGAAATGATGAATCTCAAATCTTTACTATAATTTCTGGAGTAGTGGCCCTTTCCTTTACATTAGATTTCTATGGAGTCTCCATTAGCCATGCACTCTTCTTTAAAGCATGAAAAGGGAAGGTGTAGGATGAATTTTAGTTCAGCTCTATCTGAAAGCCTAGCTGTGGATATCAAGCACTCGTCTTGCAGAGGTCCTGACACAGGGGCCCTGACATGTCTGATGTTCACTGCAGTGTCTTCGGGTCATTTCTCCAGATCTAACTACATTAATTTTTTTTTTTTCATAGCGAAGTCTGGCTCATGTCCTTTGTATGAGCCTGCCCTGTGTATCAGCGAGCCACCATCACCCCATGAGTGCCACCGAGACGACCAGTGTCCCGGCTCATACAAATGCTGCTACCAGTGCAGGCGCCGGTGCACGCAGATACTGCCATGTAAGTTATAAGGGGGTGACACCATCTGTATTTGACAGCCTCTCCATTCTTTAACATGCTCATTACACTTCCCACCACACTATGGAAACTGGTGACACCACTATTCAATACTGCACATTTGTCAAGGTGGCATAACCAAAGATCATATGGCTCCATAGCAATGTTTAACATTGTCCCCAATGACCTCCGTTCTCAAGGGGCATAACTACAGATCATGGGGCTCCATAGCAATGTTTCAAAGTGGTTCCCAATGATCTCCATTCTCAAGGGGCATAACTACACATCATGGGGCTCCATAGCAATGTTTTGAAGTGGTCCCCAATAACCTCCATTATCAAGGGGCATAACTACAGATCATGGGGCCCCATAGCAATGTTTTGAAGTGGTCCCCAATGACCTCAGTTCTTAAGGGGCATAACTACAGATCATGGGGCTCCATAGCAATGTTTTGAAGTGGTCCCCAATGAGCTCTGTTCTCAAAGGGCATAACTACAGATCACGGGGCTCCATAGCAATGTTTTGAAGTGGTCCCCAATGACCTCCATTCTCAAGGGGCATAACTACAGATCATGGGGCTCCATAGCAATGTTTTGAAGTGGTCCCCAATGACCTCTGTTCTCAAGGGGCATAACTACAGATGATGGGGCTCCATAGCAATGTTTTGAAGTGGTCCCCAATGAGCTCTGTTCTCAAAGGGCATAACTACAGATCATGGGGCTCCATAGCAATGTTTTGAAGTGGTCCCCAATGATCTCAATTCTCAAGGGGCATAACTACAGATCATGGGGCTCCATAGCAATGTTTTGAAGTGGACCCCAATAACCTCCATTCTCAAGGGGCATAACTGCAGAACATGGGGCTCCAAAGCAATGTTTTGAAGTGGTCCCCAATGATCTCCGTTCTCAGGGGGCATAACTACAGATCATGGGGCTCCATAGCAATGTTTTGAAGTGGTCCCCAATGATCTCCATTCTCAAGGGGCATAACTACAGATCATGGGGCTCCATAGCAATGTTTTGAAGTGGTCCCCAATGACTTCTGTTCTCAAGGGGCATAACTACAAATCATGGGGCTCCATAGCAATGTTTTGAAGGGGTCCCCCATGACCTTCCTACTCTCATTCATTTTAGCATAACATATGTGCAAATCAAGAACAGATAGATAGCAGAAGTTTTTCAAACATAGTCAGTACATTATTAAGGAACAGAGCTGTGGACCAAAGTTGTCAGGGAACAGCAACAGTGCAGGGAATAAACTTTTACCATTAATTTCCCAAACCTCAGTAGCTTTTTTTTTTCACTATCCCAGAGCCTTATACAGATGCTGTATGTATGGCACAGGGTGACAGGGCATGTTGGAACTTGTAATTCAGTGGCAGCAGCACCCCGTACCCATGGTTCTCCAGCTACCGTAGATACAAATCCCAGTATGCTAGTTGTATAGTACCATACATACAGGTTGTGAATGGCAGGGCATGCTGCAGGTTGTAGTTATACCAGGAAAGACTTGGTTCATACAGAGTACACAACATTACAGGGGGGCCAGGGGGCAAGATAGGCAGCTGGGGCCAAGGTGGGGGTTGATAATGACAATATAAATTTGTCCAAAAAATAGACAATATGTCAGATCTAACATTTTACATTTTTCATTTCCCAGTTAAACAGACAAAGAACTTTGAGTGAACACTCATGGTAAATGTGGATCTTACCCGTTGTCTCCTCCAGTGGAAGGATGGACAGAAGGATTCTCCAGCTAGGATCAGGTTGATATTCAGTATTATTGGCTCAGACCTTCTAGATGGACCGGATTGTATTGGACCCTGTGTATGATGAACTTTACAGTCTCAAATACTGGAATGATCAAGAGATTGGGGACTTTTTATCAATGATATTATAATAGAATAATTTGTTGATAATAAAATAAAAATAATCTGTCATACCCTCTACGCTCCTTTCCTGTAAATACTGCTCATTGACAAATCTTCGGCACTCCTCCTATGTACATACTGCCCGATGTCATTTTATCCACACTCCTCTCCTGTACATACTGCCCACTGATATACTTACCCTCCACACTCCTCTCCTGTACATACTGCCTACTGTGATACCCTGAACACTCCTCTCATTTACATACTGCCCACTGTCATACCCTCCACACTTATCTCCTGTACATTCTGCCCATTGTTATACCCCCAACACTCCTCTCCTGTATATACTGCCCACTGTCATACCTTCCACACTCCTCTCCTGTACATACTGCCCACTGTCATACCTTCTACGCTGCTCTCCTGCACATACTGCCCACTGTGATACCCTCCACACTCCTCTCCTGTACATACTGCCCACTGACATACTTACCCTCCACACTCCTCTCCTGTACATACTGCCTACTGTGATACCCTGAACACTCCTCTCATTTACATACTGCCCACTGTCATACCCTCCACACTTATCTCCTGTACATTCTGCCCATTGTTATACCCCCAACACTCCTCTCCTGTATATACTGCCCACTGTCATACCTTCCACACTCCTCTCCTGTACATACTGGCCACTGTCATACCTTCTACGCTGCTCTCCTGCACATACTGCCCACTGTGATACCCTCCACACTCCTCTCCTGTACATACATCCCACTGTCATACCCTCCACATTCCTCTCCTGTACATACTGCCCACTGTCATACCCTCCACATTCCTATCCTGTACATACTGCTCATTTCCAAATCTTCAGCACTTCTCTCCTGTGCATACTGCCCACTATCATTATATCCACACTCCTCTCCTGTACATACTGCCCACTGGCATACCCTCCACACTCCTCTCCTGTAAATACTGCCCACTATCATTATATCCACACTCCTCTCCTGTACATACTGCCCACTGGCATACCCTCCACACTCCTCTCCTTTACATACTGCCCACTGTCATACCCTCCACATTCCTTTCTTGTACAGTCAGGTCCATAAATATTGGGACACCCACACAATTCTAATCTTTTTGGCTCTATACACTACCACAATAGATTTTAAATGAAAAGAACAAGATGTGCTTTAACTGCAGCTTTCATTTGAGGGTATTTACATTCAAATCAGGTGAATGGTGTAGGAATTATAACAGTTTGTATATGTGCCTCCCATTTTTTAAGGGACCAAAAGTAATGGGACAGATTAACAATCATCCATCAAACTTTCACTTTTTAATACGTGGTTGCAAATCCTTTGCAGTCAATTACAGCCTGAAGTCTGGAACGCATAGACATCACCAGACGCTGGGTTTCATCCCTGGTGATGCTCTGCTAGGCCTCTACTGCAAATGTCTTCAGTTCCTGCTTGTTCATGGGGCATTTTCCCTTCAGTTTTGTCTCCAGCAAGTGAAATGCATGCTCAATTGGATTCAGGTCAGGTGATTGACTTGGCCATTGCATAACATTCCACTTCTTTCCCTTAAAAAACTCTTTGGTTGCTTTCGCAGTATGCTTCGGGTCATTGTCCATCTGCACTGTGAAGCGCCGTCCAATGAGTTCTGAAGCATTTTGCTGAATATGAGCAGATAATATTGCCAGAAAAACTTCAGAATTCATCCTGCTGCTTTTGTCAGCAGTAACATCATCAATAAATACAAGAGAACCAGTTCCATTGGCAGCAATACATACCCACGCCATGACACTACCACCACCATGCTACACTGATGAGGTGGTATGCTTTGGATCATGAGCAGTTCCTTTCCTTCTCCATACTCTTCTCTTCCCATCACTCTGGTACAAGTTGATCTTGTCTCATCTGTCCATAGGATGTTGTTCCAGTACCGTGAAGGCTTTTTTAGATGTTGTTTGGCAAACTCTAATCTGGCCTTCCTGTTTTTGAGGCTCACCAATGGTTTACATCTTGTGGTGAACCCTCTGTATTCTCTCTGGTGAAGTCTTCTCTTGATTGTTGACTTTGACACACAAACACCTACCTCCTGGAGAGTATTCTTGATCTGGCCAACTGTTGTGAAGGGTGTTTTCTTCACCAGGGAAAGATTTTTTTCGGTCATCCACCACAGTTGTTTTCCGTGGTCTTCCGGGGCTTTTGGTGTTGCTGAGCTCACCGGTGCGTTCTTTCTTTTTAAGGATGTTCCAAACAGTTGATTTGGCCACACCTAATGTTTTGTTTTTTTCTATCTCTCTGATGGGTTTGTTTTGTTTTTTCAGCCTAATGATGGCTTGCTTCACTGATAGCTCTTTGGATCTCATCTTGAGAGTTGACAGCAACAGATTCCAAATGCAAATAGCACACTTGAAATTAACTCTGGACCTTTTATCTGCTCCTTGTAAATAGTATAATGAGGGTATAACACACACCTGGCCATGGAACAGCTGAGCAGCCAATTGTCCCATTACTTTTGGTCCCTTAAAAAGTGGGAGGCACATATACAAACTGTTGTAATCCCTACACTGTTCACCTGATTTGGATGTAAATACCCTCAAATTAAAGCTGAAAGTCTGCAGTTAAAGTACATCTTGTTCGTTTCATTTCAAATCCATTGTGGTGGTGTATAGAGCCAAAAAGATTAGAATTGTCGATGTCCCAATATTTATAGACCTGACTGTTTATACTGCCCACTGTCATGCCCTCCACACTCCTCTCCTGTACATACTGCCCACTGTCATACCCTCCATAATCCTCTCCTGTACATACTGCCCACTGTTATACCCTACACACTTATCTCGTGTACATTCTGCCCACTGTTATACCCTCGACACTCCTCTCCTGTACATACTGCCCACTGTCATACACTCCACACTCCTCTCCTGTACATTCTGCCCACTGTCATACCCTCCACGCTGCTCTCCTGCACATACTGCCCACTGTCATACCCTCCATACTTATTTCCTATACCAGTGATGGCGAACCTTGGCACCCCAGATGTTTTGGAACTACATTTCCCATGATGCTCAACTACACTGCAGAGTGTATGAGAATCATGGGAAATGTAGTTCCAAAACATCTGGAGTGCCAAGGTTCGCCATCACTGTCCTATACATTCTATCCACTGTCATACCCTCCAAACTCCTCTACTGCACATACTGCCCACTGTCATAACCTCCGCACTTATCTCCTGTACACTTTGCCCACTGTCATACACTCCGCACTCCACTCTTGTACATTCTGAGCACTATAATACCCTCCACACTCCTCTCCTGTACATACTGCCCACTGTCATACCCTCCACGCTGCTCTCCTGCACACACTGCCCAGTGTCATACCCTCCACACTCCTCTCCTGTACATACTGCCCACTGTTATACCTTCTACACTCCTCTCCTGTACATTCTGCCCACAGTCATACCCTCTACACTCCTCTCTTGTACATACTGCTCACTGTCATATTCTCCACACTCCTCTCCTGTACATACTGCCCACTGTCATACTCTCCACACTCCTCTCATGTACATACTGCCCACTGTCATACTCTCCACACTCCTCTCATGTACATACTGCCCACTGTCATACTCTCCACACTCCTCTCATGTACATACTGCCCCCTGTCATACCCCCACACTCCTCTCCTGTACACACTGCCCACTGTCATTCACTCCACACTTCTCTCCTTGCAAAACTGTCTGCTAAGACACCTGACACCTAAGAACCTGGCAGTTCTGGAATGGGTGCATGTTTTCTAGTATCATATAATTATCATCATTATGCAAAATCGCAAGAACTTGTTTATAACCGCAGTTATACTCTTAGCACAAGTCTGCCCTAAGGCTGCATAGTTTGCTCTCACTATCAGTCAAGATTCACGATCTGGTCATATTGCCAGACCTTTAAGACATGAAGAAGAATATACAGTAGGTGTTATTTGAAGATTGGAGTAAATATACGTACATAATGTCTTCAGATTTTGATGTTTAAGCGCTCATACACTTCAGTTTACTTAAGAAGGAAAGGGATAAGGTCTCTGCTATCTGGGTCCTCACTGAAAAGATTTCCCTAGGCTTTCTGATTCAAGAACCTCTCAGTTTGTTAATTAGGGATGAGCTGAATGATCCCCAGTTCAGTTCGCACCCGAACTTTTGAACATTGCGAAAGTTTGGAACCAAATAACGAACTCTGTTGAAGTCTATGGGACCCGAATGTGAAAAATCAAAAGTGCCCATTTTGAAGGCTTGTTTGCAAGTATTCGGGCATACAATGGTTATGGGGGTCTGGGTACTGCCCTGGAGGACATGTATCAATGAAAAAAAAGTTTGTAAAAAATTTAATTTTTAATGTATAAAAGCTGCTGCAGAAATAATTGCATTTATAAAGCCAAAAAAAAATGACAGGTGCGGAAAAATTGGTCTTTCTTTGGGTATTAATTGTGGCCTTGAAACCTACACCAAAAGAAATCTTTCAGATGAAATCAACATCCACAACCCTAGGCAGCATAGAAGCCATGAAGAGATTCCACATTCCAAAAACACTTAATCAGCGACATCGGCATCAGGAACTTCATAGCTACTTATAAACCAGGACTGATTAATTTTGATAAATGTCAGGTAGTCCACCGAGTCTGTGGACAGACGCGTTCTATTATCAGTAACAAAACCTCCAGTAGCACTGAATGCCTGTTCGAAAAGCATGCTGGATGCAGGGATTCCAGCAGTTCAATTGCATACTGGGAAAGTTTTGGCCAGTGGTCTATTCTCATGACCCAGTAATCCAGAAGCTCTCCATCTCTGTTTTTAGCACCTAGATAATCGTCCACCTTGTGATGCAGACACTGCTGATGGGATATGGAAGCTGACAGCCCTGGACGACGAGAACTAAAACAATTGTGAAATGCATCAGTTAGGCAGCCGCCTTCTCCACCACTCCTCTCTTGATCAACAGAAGCCTCAAAACTAAGTTTTCCATGACACTTAACTTACCAGAGTCGGGAAAAGCATTAGATAAACTCCTCCTTAAGGCGTCCTCAAGAGATTTCATCTTCTGCACTCTCTATGGGGACGGTATGAGTTCTGAGACTTGTAACGGTGGTCAAGGAGGGTTGCCAACCAATAGTAATCCTTTTCCTTTATGGCACATATTCTTGGGTCCTTTTGCAGACTTTGAAGCATGAGAGACCCCATGCACCACAAATTTGCAGAAGATTGAGAAGCAGACTCCTTGAGGTCACTGAGGATTATAGTATCTGGAACTGCCTCCTCCCAGCCACGTACTACCATGTACTACTCCCAAGGGTGGAAAACCATCTCTTACTGTTTGACGCATGTCCTCCTCTGCTTCAATGCCTCCACACTACCAGAATCATCCTCCCCCTCCTCCCTCTCATCTTGTGTGTTCTGTGTCATAGGAACAATGGTGTCTGCATAAAGTGGGCCTTGAGAGGAAAGGAAGTACTCCTCTTCCTCCCGCTGCTCTGCCTCGAATGCCCTGTCCATATTGCCACACAGAGTCTGCAACAGCAGGAACACAACAGGGATTGTGTCACTGATGCATGCATTGTCAAGGCTCACCATCTTTGTGGCCTCCTCAAATGGTGACAGTACAGTGCATGCATCCTTTATGAGCAGCCATTGGCGTGGGGAAAAAAAGCAGAGCCTGCCTTTGCAACCGCTGCAGCATTGCCAAAGTCAAGTTCCACCTGGTGGGCATGTCACAAATCAGGCAGTTTATGGGCAAGTTGAACTCCCTCTGAATTTCAGCCAACCGAGCACTGGCTGTGTATGACTGCCTGAAATGGCTACTCTTCTGGCCTGCTTTAGCAGATTTTCCAACCCTGGGTACCTATTTAGGAAACGCTGCACCACCAAAATGAGGACATGTGCCAGGCATGGCACATGTGTCAACTTTCCCTCTCTAAGGGCAGACAGCAGATTTGTGCCATTATCACACACCACCATTCCTGGCACCAGTTGGCGTGGAGTGTACCACCTCTGGGCCTGTCCCTGCAGAGCTGCAAGAATCCTGTTCCGGCATGGTTCCTTTCCTCTAGACACACCAGCTGAAGCACTGCATGGCACCTTTTAACCTGACTCATTGAATAGGCCCTTGAACGCTTAGGGGGTACTTGTGGTTCATAGAACAATTCAGCAGAGGAGGGCATGGAGGTGGAGGAGGAGGGGGTAGAGCTGACAAATCTGGCATCACCACTAGCTGTATAGAGACGTGGGGGCACAACAAGCAGCACTGAGCCCTGTCCTGCATCCTTCTGAGTTACAAGCAGTTACAAGCAGAGTTACCCAGTGTGCTGTGAACAAAATATATCGTCCCTGACCATGCTTGCTGGACCACATGTCAGCAGTAAAATGAACTTTGCAGCTGACTGCCATGCCCAACAATGCCACAATATTGCCTTCCATGTGATCACACAGAGCTGAAATGGCCTTACATGAAAAGAAATAGGGACTGGGAACCTGCCATAGTGGTACAGCACATTCTGCAAATTCAAAGAAGGTGGCAGAATCCACCAGACGGAAAGGTAGAAGTTGTAGAGCCAACAGCTTTGACAAGCTTGCATTTAGACGTTGGGCATATGGGTGACAGGAACTGTATTTTTTTTTTCCACTGCAGCAGATGGGGCAGAGAAATTTGCCGGCTATAGTCTACAGCTGGTGGTGTGCTGCTGGCAGATGTGCTGCAAGGACCTGGACACCCTGCGTTATGCCATCATCCCAGTTAGTGGAAGCTGCTGAGAGGTCATGAGGTATAGCGGGGGGAGACTGAGGTGAGTAAAGAGGAGGAACGGATTTGTGGCCCTTTTGTGTGGCTCTCAGGTGCTCTTGCAAACGGGCTGAGTGGTGAGAGATCAAGCATGTGTTACCCAAATGGTTAGTGTTTTTGCCACACGTGATGCGCTTGGGACAAAGTTTGCAAATTGCAACAGTGCGATCAGCTTCACATGTGCTAAAAAAGGCCCAGACAGACTGCTGAGCTGCTAGAAGTGGGCCGGGAGATAACAGCTCCACAATTTGATGGAATAGGATGGCTGCTCACTACTCTTCCATGATGGCTGCCTCTTTGGGGTTGTGCCTCACCCTTACTTTCCTCCTCTGCTCTATCTGGCACCCAATTCATGTCAGTGACCTCATAATCATCATCTCCTCCATCCTCATTACCACTGGAGACAACTTGGCAATACACTGCAGCTGGAGGAACATGACTGCCAGTTTGTGTACCAGTGTTCTCCCCACTCTGTAGGCTCATGTTCCTGCCTTCCTCAACCTCAACCTCATAACCAACATCTGAACAACAACATCAAGTAATGGCTGGGCATCATCAAGGAGCAAGTGGCTGATGCTGTGTTCAAATAATTTAGCTGACTCCTCAGTGACTGATGCTGGGGCTATGGCAGGAATAGCTGTGGACAAGGAGGCAGGTTTAGCCACTCTGGCAGCTGCAGTGGACTGTGCACCAGTCTCTGCTTGGGTGAAGGAGGATGAGGATGGTTTAGTAAGCCAGTCCACCACCTCCTCTGCATGCTGTGGCTGGATAGCATGGGCAACATCACGAAACAGAGGAAATGATGCCCTGCCTGAGGACTGACCACATCCACCTTTGCCTGTGGACACATACGCTGCTGGCAATCCCACAGTGCCATGGGAATGTCTGCCTCTCCTTGTTGATCTCCCAGATATGGTGTGGGGGGGTGATTATTAACACAATGTAATATAGATGTGGAAATTTGAACGTGGATGCACTTTAATCAATTGAAAGTGGTGTTTGATGCATTTTAATTTGAGTACTTACTACTACACAGACACACTCCACTGATACACTACTGTATATTATAGTGCAGTAAAATGGCACTGACGCACTGTAATATACTACGTCAAATGTACACTAACGCACAGAAATGTACTGCGTTAAAGGAAGTTAACACACTGCAATATACGGCGTTAAACTTGCACAAATGCACTGAGCTATACAGCGTTAAACGGAAGATAAGGCATTGAAATATACTACGTTAAGCGTGCACTGAACTGTACTGCGTTAAACAGAAGAAAAGGCACTGAAATACAACAACGTTAAACTTGCAGTACCTCACTGAACTGTACTGTGTTAAATGGAAGATAACGCACTTAAATATACGGTGTTAAACTTGCAGTAATGCACTGAATTGTACAGCGTTAAACTTGCAGTAATACACTGAAATATACTGCGTTGAACTTGCACTAGCGCACAGAAAGGTACTGCGTTAAAGGGCACGTAATGCACTGAAATATACAGAGTTAAACTTGCAGTAACGCACTGAACTGTACTGCGTTAAACAGAAGATAACACACTGAAATATACAACATTAAACTTGTGGTAACGCACTGAACTGTACGGCATTAAACTTGCAGTACCGCACTGAAATATACTGCATTAAGAGTGCACTAGCACACAAAAATGTACTGCGTTAAATGGCACGTAACGCACTAAAATATACGGGGTTAAACTTGCAGTAACACACTGAACTGTACTGTTTTAAATGGCACGTAATGCATTGAAATATACAGTGTTAAACTTGCAGTAATGCACTGAACTGTACAGCATTAAACATGCAGTAACATACTGAAATATACTGCATTAAATGGCACGTAACGCACTGAAATATATGCCGTTAAACTGAAGATAACGAACTGAAATATACAGCGTTAAACTTGCAGTAACGCACTGAAATATACTGCATTAAGCGTGCAGTAATGCACAGAAATGTAATGTGTTAAACGGCACATAACGCACTGAAATATACGGAGTTAAACTTGCAGTAACGCAATGAAATATACTGTGTTAAACGGTCACTACACTCATACTGACTGAACTATCCCTACATTCACACTAATGTAAAGATGATGGTCGCACTACACTCACACTGAACTATCCCTAGATTCACACTAAATTGATATTCTACACTGACAATAGAATCAGAATAGCACACTAACTGTCTAATAGCACTGAACAGAGCCCTGTTCTATCTCTCTCCACGCCAAATTTCACACTGAAAATGGCCGCTATTGAAAGAATACTTTTATAGTGTGGGGCAGGACTAACAGCAATGAGCCATGATTGGATAGAGTCATCATGACAGCGTCCAATCATGGCTCTGACAGTGTTCTGTGCCCTGATTGGGCAAAGCTTTCATTGCTTCAGCCAATTGGGGCTTTCAATGCACTGTGCGGCAGCTCACTGCATTGCGGTCGTTCGGCGGGCTGAACACCCTGATAATTCAGTTGTTCAGCTGACGTGCGAACAGCCAATGGTCAACCCTAACTCATGCTTTGGCCAAACTCATGCTTTGGCCAAACCGTGCGCCCATCCTTACTGTTAATAATGTCAGAAATCTCTTTGGCAGGACAGAAAGGAAAACAAAATCTACAGTTAAAGATGAAAGAATCTCTGTTAGGATCCTACTGGGCTTCTTGGACTTCTTGATGAGTAGCCAGGTGTACTACTGACACATGGAGTAGCAATTTCTAGGGACAGCACAAGTTCACAACACAGGCAACTGCCCTACCCATCATATGTATCAGATAAATCCTCTGTCATGCTGATCCCAGGCAAGCATAGCCAATCGATGGGTGTACTACTGTTGTGCATAAAGCCAAAAATTACATATAGAAGTGAAGATTTTCCTGAAATCCTATGTAAGGTTGATGCTTTACTTCTCATGGGATGGTCTTACCACTTTTTTTTGGAGTTCATTGATCATCATTCAGTAATCCACAAATATACAATATTTAACAAACTCAATGTTCTATATAATACTCCAGCTACCCCAAACATCTCTGTATTACAGAGAGTGCAGGGGATCATGAGTATATAAAATGCAGAGTGCAGGAGTCATTAGTATGTATGATATATATGCAGCATGCATGAGTCATTAGTATGTAATATGCAGCAGTCATTAGTATGTAATATCATACTTATACACTCTGCATGTTGCATACTCCTGATTTCAGCTCTGTATGTGTTATATATTCATTGCCTCTGCACTCTGCCTGTTATATACTCTTGACCCCTGCCTTCTGTATCTTACATAATCTTAATGTAAACACTCAGCATGTTACATTGTTCTCACCCGGTCACTATGCGTGTTACATACTTGTGACCTTTGAACTATGTACACTGCATTCTCCTGACAGTTGCACATTTTGTATTATATACCCTTGATCCCCACACTCTATACATCACATGCTCCTGACCTCTGCACTATACATTTTACCTACTCCTGTCCTCTGAAGTATATGTATTAACAATTTCTGACCACTGCACTATTTACAATGCATACTCCTGACTTTTGCACTATATATATATATATATATATATATATAGATATATTTATATACAGTGCAGGAGTATGTGATGTACAGAGTTCAGGGGCCAAGAATATGTAGAGGTCACGGGTATATGATACTTAGATAGTACAGGTCAGGAGTATGTAACATGCAGGCTGAAGACATCAAGAGTATGTTATATATAGAGTGTGTGGATCAGGGGTATGTAACATGCAGAGTGCAGAGGTTAGGAATATGTAATGTAGAGAGTGCAGGGTTTACTGTAAAAGTATGTAATGTAAAAGTGTAGGGTTCAGAAGTATGTAGTGAACAGAGTTCAGGGAGTAAGGAGTAGCTAATACTTAGAGTTCAGAGGTCATAAGTATGTGATACTTAGAGTGCACAGGTCAGAAGTATGTAACATGCATCAAGAGTATGTTATATACAGAGTGCATGGGTCAGAAATATGGAACATGCTGAGTGCAGGGGGTCGGAATATGTAAGGTAGAGTGTGCAGGGGTTAGAAGTATGTAATGTACAAAGTGCAGTTTTCAGGAGTATGCAGTGAACAGAGCTCAGGGGTCAGGAATATGTAATACACAGAGTGCAGAGGTCATGAGTATGTATGTAATATTTAGAACACACAGGTTAGAATTATGTAACATGCAAACTGTGGGAATCAAGAGTATGCTATATTCAGAGTGCATGAATCAGGAATATGTAACATGCTGAGTGTAGGTGTTAGGAATCTGTAATGTACAGTGCGCAGGGGTTAGGAGTATGTATCGTTCAGCATGCAGGGGTTGAACGATAATAATGTTTTGGCTTTGGACACCAATTTTATTTAAATGGGGGATATTTGATTTGCGGTAATACTGTTTTCATCTTGACATTAGAAGATATGCGCCTGTTTATTTCTGCATCCAAAAAAATCGAATACAACTTACATAAATCTCTGTGGAAAAGCCATAGCTGATCATAAGGACCATACGAGGTTAAAGATTTCACTTATTAAGCGAAAATAATTTTAAGGCTGAGATATATAATTACCTGCTCATGGGACACACATGGGTGGATATACAGCAGTTATACAGCACTATTATAATTACCAGCAGTCACAAGGCCAATGGAGCCCTGTAGTTGGTAATTTGGTTCCTCCAGTCTTTGAATTCTTTCCTTCTCGATCAATCTTCCCATTTCTCAGGTCACCAAAGGCGTGGCACTATAATTATAGCACCATAATCCTTGTAATAAGGCAACGTCTTACTATATCGCTTACCTTGGCAATTCCCATGGAGTGTCGAAGTCCCTCAGAGGAGGAAACCAAACCAGTAATTATATCAGATTGGGGTCTGTGGAGTGCTGGCTCCTCGCCTGCTCCCTGCCGCCGGCTCTTATCATCTCTATAATTATCACTGCGTCCGTCTCTATTAATACAAGCGAGCACTGTGTAATTCTATATATTGTTATCTTTGCATCTATGCAACATATATATCATGTGTATACATTGATGGTCGGCTGGAGCCTTTAGATAAGAGTCATGTATTCAAGTTATAAGTCTGCTGCCATATGGCAAAAGAATTCTGGGAGTTTCCAGCATCTTGTATAAGCATATTATCATTTATATATAACTGAATATTTATAAAATTGTAATGGATACACCTTAGACATACATCACTTTATAGCACTTTTCCATCTTCTACTACATATCTAAATGACAAAGTTTTATCTCCATGGTAAGTGATTAAATATTGCTTGCTCTGCTGTAAATAAAACCTTTTGATGGGCTGGTTGGATCTTTGAATACGATTGTGTTTGAAGTCTACTTGATTTCTGTCTCTCTAATTTCCAACAGTCTATCAGCATACATTACATCCACTGCACACCTTCCTGGATCTACCTGTTTTCAAACGGGGTGCTGTCTCTACCAAAGATTGGCATAGAAGGAAACACCAGTGCAATATGTTTCAAGTGCACCCTTTCTTTTTTTTTTTTAAGCATGATTTATTATAGCAACACATAAATCCCACCATCCATGCAACAGTTCAGTCACACAAGACTACTTTGTAGACTCAGGGTCTCACACTGTTTCTGAGATTTTGCATGGATGGTTGTGAAAAGAAGTAGTTCTCTAGACCAGTGGTCATCAACCCTGTCCTCAGGGCCCACTAACAGGCCAGGTTTTATGTATTACCTTGGGAGATACAGACTAGAATACTGCAATCACTGAGCAGCAAATGATATCACCTGTCATGTATTTCAGTTATCTTGCAAACCTGGCCTGTTAGTGGGCCCTGAGGACAGGGTTGATGACCACTGCTGTAGACCACAGAAGTAGTAGAAGTAGATCGCACCCAAATTTATGGTCAGATTGGTAGACTTTTTATTAATGCACACAGAGCCAACCACTGAAGCTCATCACGTTGACAATTAGCTACAGTTTCCATGCTGCTTTGGACCAAATATGATTATCTTATAGTCATTAACCCCTCCCGTGGTCATCGCTCCATTACTTTATTGTCCTATGATCTCTGCATAACACCTAGACATGTAACTCTCATTTTCTTATGATCTTTACTAAACATTCTACAGCAATAATTGATCCTGCAAGTACAATATTATGTCTGGATCAACATGCATATTTCCTAGTCATGACTCAATATTGTTGCCTATTCCCTTCTTAAAATAAATCAAGAATAAATCAAATGTGACCGAAAAAAAATCTCAAAACATATTAAATTTAAATTGTGTATATAGACATACTGTAAATTACAGCATTATTTGTTATAAAGACTACATTTCCAGTATACTAATTTAAGCACTATCATCAATGTGCTTTAGGGTTATCCCTGCTTCTTTGGGACCTTGGTATACAGCGGATGTTATATGTCAACAATCCAGTCCATAGAGGTCGTATTTATAACAAACACGTATATTTAAAAGTTGTATCTCCTAGAGCAGGCATGTCCAAAGTCCGGCCCGCGGACAAATTGCGGCCCGCGTTCTGGTTTAATGCGGCCGCACTGGTAATTTGGATATATGTCTTTTGTGGCCCCACAACGAATACCCGATTTGTTGGGGGGCCACAAAAGATATATACCGTATTTATCGTTCTTGCAGCCTTGGAGTGAACAGGGAGAGGGTGGGACGAGTGTCATCAGATTACATACAGGAGAATCTCCTGTTTACTTGGCGGCCTCTGTAATTGGAAGTCCCGTCTCCTGGGCTGGCATTGGACGACTGTTATGTCTGTCATAGGAGGCGGGACTTTGTATTAAAGAGGCCGCCGAGTAAACAGGAGATTCTCCTGTATGTAATCTGTTGGTGTTCGTCCCGGCCCCCTCCCTGTTCCCTCCAAGGCTGCTGATGGGCATCAATCAGGCTGCACTGATGGTAATGGTGGGACACATTCATGGCAATGGTGAGGCTGCATTCAGAGGCTGCATTCATGACAATGGTGAGGGTGCATTTAAGGCAATGGTGAGGCTGCATTCAAGTGCAATGACGAGGCTGCATTCTTAGGCTGCATTCATGTCAGTGGTGAGGCTGCATACATAGCAATGGTGAGGCTGCATTCAGAGTCTGTATTCATGGCAATGGTAAGGCTGCATTCATGGCAATGGTGAGGCTGCATTCATAGCAATGGTGAGGCTGTATTCAGAGGCTGCATTCATGGCAATGGTGAGACTGCATTCATGGCAATGGTGAGGCTGCATTCATATCAATAGTGAGGCTGCATTCATGGCAATAGTGAGGCTGCATTCAGAAGCTGCATTTGTGGCAATGGTGAGGCTGCATTCATGGCAAATGTGAGGCTGCATTTAGAGGCTGCATTCATGGCAAGGGTGAGGCTGCATTCAGAGGTTGCATTCATGGCAATGGTGAGGCTGCATTCATGGCAATGGTGAGGCTGCATTCAGGGGCTGCATTCATGGCAATGGTGAGACTGCATTCATGGCAATGGTGAGGCTGCAGATGGGCACTGATTAGGTTGCATTGGTGGGCACTGATTAGGCTGCATTGATGGGCACTGACCCTTATTTTGCTTCGCAGTTCCTTATTTAAAATGTATTTATTTTTCCTGAAACTTCCCTGTTAAAGTTAAGGTGCATGTTATACGCCAATAAATACATATTTCCAAATAACATGCCCAAGCTCATCCTTAGACTCTTCACCACACACAGCCACAAAGGCAAGAGAATTCTTGTTGGGCAGTCTATTAGTTGATTTGCATTTATTTTTAATGGTTCAAAGAATGTCAGACAAAATGGTCGGCCCTCATGCATGTTCACTTCATCAAATCTGGCCCTCTGAAAAAAGTTTGGACACCCCTGTCCTAGAGCCTTATGATGATATACATATATATCATAATTCATAATTCTACTCTGGAGAGGAGGCAAGAGACACCATGACAGGTGGAGACACCTCACATCTAAATACAACAACTTCGACCAGTCTTCCCCCAAGAAAAATCTAGGCGTGGCCAAGCTTCTCTACCTAATCCTTGTTCCCTAGCTCCCCAAACCCCCCCTAACTCTTATCCTCCCCCCTTCATCACCCCCAATCATCTCTTATTTCCTGTGTTTGCGACATAGCTGGATGGTCAAGAAGAAAGAAAAATAAAAATAAAAAACCTGTGCCAAAAAAACTAAGGAAAAAATAAAAAAAAAACATTGTGATACTTTATGGGGCAGAAACTAGGTAGAGTTATAACTCTTCAATTCAACCCTTATCTTCCTTCACCATCCTCCATACCCATCCCCCTTTTCCCTCCCTCCCTCACAATTACCCAATTACCCATTCGGGCCTGTTATGGGCATTCTATGAGGTTGTATTTAACAAAAGTCAGTTCCAGTGTGTCTATACATCTCTACTATTTCAAGCATATGGAAGACCTGGGACAGCACAGTGGCTAAGTGGTTGACCATTCTGTCTGACAGCACTAGGGTCCCCAATTTGAATCCCAATTACAGCACTGCTTGTCTGAGGCTTGCATGTTCTCCTTGTGCCTGAGTGGGTTTCTTCTGGGTACTCCAGTTTCCTCCCACACTCCAAGGACATGCTGGTAGGTTAATTGCCTCCCGACTAAATTAGCCCTAGTAAATGAATGTGAGTTAAGCAGTGATGATGGGAGAATGCCTCCTGCAGTGCTACTGTATTCTATCGATAGGGAGCTTTCCCGACTGGCAGAATACGATGATTACTGCTAGCGCTTATAGCTGCGTAATTGCATGCTAAAAATCTGAGAGGTTTGTTGTATCCAGCCCCTGTTGAACCGGTTGAGATTCGATCCATCTATGGTCGACTTTAGGGACCTTAGACTGTAAGCCCCTTGAAGGTAGAGAATGATGTAAATGTAATATATACAGTATATTTACAGCGCTGCATAAAATGTCAGTGCTATAAAAAATACCCATAATAAATCAATCTGAAAGACCCAGTAGATAAACCTTTAGAGGGTCTACTCAACAGTAAATAGTAGGGTGCCTGTGGAGCAGATCTGTGTCACCCATTGTTTAGTGAGCCCTACCTGGGTGAAACCACTAGGGTTCTCTGAGACGGTACCTGAAAGAAGCATGTCTCCTTCAGGGGACACAGATCCCCCCACAGGCACCCTCCTTTTCACTGTCAAGTAGACCCTCTTATTGTTTATCTACTGGGTCTTTCATATCCTTCATTGCTTGAAAGGTCGTATTTAATAAAAGCCAGTTCCCACTCAACATTTTCTCATATTACTCCAGCTGTATGCTGTGCGACTTGTCCTGACGAAGTAGAGAGGACCCTGAAATGTGTTGACAATAGGGATTAAATATGTGGTGTTATTAGAATGCTGGAAATGTAGTCTGTATAACACATAATGCTGAAATGTACACTCACTGGCCACTTTATTAGGGACACCTGTTCAATTGCTTGGTAACATAAACTGCTAAACAGTCAAACAAATGGCAACAACTCAATGCATTTGGACATCTAGACGTGGTGAAGTTGATCGACTTGCTGGAGTTCAAACCGAGCATCGGAATGGGGAAGAAAGGGGATTTAAGTGACTTTGAATAATGCATAGTTGTTGGTGCCAGATAGGCTAGTTTGAATATTTAAAAAACTGCTGATCTACTGGGATTTTCACACACAACCATCTCTCGGGTTTACAGTGAATGGTCCAAAAAAGAGAAAATATACAGTGAGTGGCAGTTGTGTGGAGGAAAATGCCTTGTTGATTTCAGAGATCAGAGGAGAATGCAGAGCAGTAACTCAAATAACCACTCGTTACAGCCAAGGTATGCATAATACCATCTCTAAATGCACAACACATCAAACCTTGAAGCAGATGGGCTACAACATCAGAAGACCACAACGTGTGTCATGCCATTCAGCCAAGAACAGGAAACTGAGGCTCACCAAATTTGACAATAGAAGATTGGAAAAACATTGCCTGGTCTGATGAGTCTCGGTTTCAGTTGCGACATTCAAATGGTAGGGTCAGAATTTAGCATAAACAACATGAAAGCATGGATCCATCCTGCCTTGTATCAAAGGTTCAGGCTGGTGGTGGTGTAACAGTGTGGGGGATATTTTCTTGGCACACTTTGGTCCCTTAGTACCAATTGAGCATCGTTTTAACACAACGGCCTACCTTAGTATTGTGGCTGACCATGTCTATCCCTTTATGATTATAGTGTACCCATCTTCTGATGGCTACTTCCAGCATATTTGAACCATGTCACAAAGCTCAAATCATATCACCACTGGTTTCTTCAACATAACAATGAGGTCACTGTACTCCAATGGCCTCCACAGTCACCAGATCTCAATCCAATAGAGAACCTTTTTGATGTGGTGGAACGGGAAATTCTTATCATGGATGTGCAGCCAACAAATCTGCAGCAACTACGTGATGCTATCATGTCAATATGGACCAAAATCTCTGAGAAATGTTACAAACACCTTGTTGAATCTATGCCATGAAGAACTAAGGCAGATCTGAGGCAAAAGGGGTCCAACCATGTACTAGCAAGGTGAACCTAATAAAGTGTCCAGTGAGTGTATGTCTATATACCCAATTTCTATATAGCCTCTTTTTCAATGGATACTATTTAGGCTTACATGAATAAATAAAATTTTGGAATTTTTATCTGTATAAAAAAATAAGTGTTATGTCTTTCCTAAAATTGCTGCATACATAGTCTCATGCTCTTATCAATATTTTTTTTGTAATATATTAGCCTTTTTTCAACCTTTTTACCCCAGAGGAACCCCTTTAAATAATTTTCAGGTCTCAGGGAACCCCTGTTAATATTAGTCAATTGAGGGTCATTTGGACCATGTCACCTATGTTGGTGGTGGTAAGTGGGAAGAATACTCTCCTTACAGGGATCCACAGAATAGCACCCTTGCAGTCATGTTGCTGGCTCTGTCAAATGGTGTTGGTACCTGGCACTATGCAGGCACTATGAGATGGGAGGTCAGTTAGCCACAGCTCAAGGAACCCCTAAGAAACCCTGGAGGAACCCTAGATTTCCACTGAACTCTGGTTTAGAATGGCTGCATTATATGCTTGGGGGATGACAGCTCTTTGAAGTACCTGCAAATGTATAGTGTGCCTTTACTCATGCTCTGTTTACTAGTAACAAATAAAAGAAGTAACCATTTAAATCAGTAACATATAATTCTTCTAATAAGCACAAATGTTCTTTTCATGGAGCCACTTTGTCTCAAAGAGTCCAAAGCACCCTCTTCACACAGTGTGATCTGTAAAATTCACATACAGTAGGTTTCAGGCTCTATTTATAATTGTGAGAACTGAGATTTTGGTCTTTTTTTAAGCACCAATTTATAACTATCAGCAGTTTTTCATTTTATATAAGAGGTCTGGTTGGATTTTAAGTGGCTTCCTTTATTGGCTTACTGAAGTTATTAAAGATGCAAACTTTTGGGATAATGTAGATCCCTTGTTCAGGCTGAGAGTGCTCTATACAATCATTTACACGATTCAAATAAACTGAAAATAACAGAAAATATTTGGATATAAGTCTTCAATTTATAAAGATTTCCTTCTAGCCATTTTTTTTTATCATCATGAAAAGGCCCCTATTTAGTGTCTGTCCTACCCTGCCTATGTGTCAGTAAGAATGACAGATGTACAACAGAGCACAAGAAGGCCTGGAGATCAAGGGTGAAGTTTGGCAACCAGAGCATCCTGGTAACATGCTGGACTACTAGGTCCTAAAGGCAATGTTGCCAATGTCCAAACAAAAAATTCCAATAGCATATTACTGTGAAAAGTCTAAAGGCATAAGTGAAATATCCATCCTTTTTACAGTGAAAGCGCAAAACAGAATAACCATCTAATAGGAAAATACTTAACAGAACTCCTGGGATCAAGGGAGGTGTCACACAGAACAGCCCTTATGGCCTTAGTAAAGACTAATAGAAATAAACGAATTCTGAGGATTTCAGGTGAAGTCCACTGGGCTTCATCAGCCTGTAGCTTTTATTTAACTGTTGGGGTCTATAGTGGTGAGATAAATAGCCTGACTATAGTGCATGACTTTGTTCCTTCCCACCTCAGAGTACTGGGTGTTCTTCACCTTGTGGTGCTTCAGTTCCTCCTAATATACAATTAAACAAAATCCCAAAGACCTGGGAACAAAACTGCAGAGCTTTTGCAAGAAAGTACTAGAAGATTTAACTCCCAGCAGCTAACAATGAAATATTTTAAGTGTGCCTGTTGCTTCATCACTCACAGCAAACAAACATCTAACCGCCAACCCTTCATCTTTCATCTTTCAGTTAAACAATATAAGCTCACTTTGGCTTTGAGTGATATGTAGATCTTGATCAACTCTAACCTTTGAACTGAATGGCAATTATGGGGAGACTCCTTCAAATCCTCCTACTACTCTTATCACTGGATCACAGCCATTCCAGTCCTGGCTGCAGCCTCCAATGTTGGCCAATGGATGCCTTTTTACAATTAGGGGACATCCTGATTGGGGCTGTTTTTGTGGTTCACTCTGGATTTGTCTTCCAAGCGCCAACCTTCCTGGAGAGGCCAAAGCCAGTTTTTTGTATGAGGTAAGTCCTGGGGGCAGTTGAAATATAGCAGACATGATCTGTGATTGTTTTCTCCTCTTGATAGTCTCATGTAAAAATAGTTCTGTAAAAGTTACCATTGGCTCTGATTGCACCAAACACTCTGCTGTAAACCCATTCTTCCGATACTAAATGCTGTAGATGGACAGCTAATATGATTATCATGCACATCTATGGTAGATAATCACATTTAATTGGACTTATTTTATAATGTTGAAGCTGTTTCCTACAGTAGCTTGTCTATCATTGTCCGGAGACAGGCTTGGAGGCTAGTAGTTATAGCAGTAAAGAGGCTCTCACAGGGCTGCTGTTAGAAGGCACAGGGTCCCGTACAAGCCTAAATCATTATTAACGGTCACAAACATAACATAACTTACAAAATTCCTGCTAAATATAAAAGATAAAACTGGAATGAGTTAATAAAGTTGGTCTTGGAGCTCATTCACGTGGGTGATGTGTCCTGTCCAGTGTGATCCAGATTTTCATTTTTTGTACGTGGCTGGAACTGGGTGCAGGCAGCCTATGTTACGCTATGGGGATGCAGCAGCTGTATAAACACAGCCACAGGTCCTGATTTGTGTGGATGCAGGTGAATGGTCCAAAACACTGACAGTGTCCTTATTGGAAACCCTGGGCTCCCACCGACCTGCAAATAAGTGCAGCAGCAGGTCACCTTGGCAGATGACGCAGGCTCATCTGAGGTGCGGAGTCTAAGCACTAACCAATGTTCAGAGCACCTGATGGTTGAAATGGGTATTGCTGAGTGTTAGTACAAGGTCGTGGTCCACAGGATTGCCAGGAGATGAGCAAGCCAAAGTCCAGTAGCAGATTTAGCAGGTAAAAATCAAGCAAAAGCGTAGTCAATAAACAAGCTTAAAATCGGTAATAAGTGGTCACAGGTTGGGATTGAACAGAAACATAGTTAAGGAACAAGCCAAAGGTCGGTAACAAATGGTTGCAGGTTGGGATTAACCAGAATCATAGTCGATGAACAAGCCAAAGGTCGGTAATGAGTGGTAGCAGAGATAGGGACAGCAGCAGGAGTGACAAGAGCAAGATATTGGCCAGAAAGAGCATAATAATCTGGCAAACAAGAAGTGCAAAGGCATGCCTTAAATAAGAAAGTTCATGAGAGGAGCAGGGAGTTTAAGGTCCAGCAGAAACGAGGCACATTGCAGGATTATCTAATGGATAAGACAGGATGCTATCCAGCATCCCAGATGGCCCAGCAAGAAGAAACATCACCAGATACAGCAGAGATTGCAGGTTTAGACATTGTCAAGCCACTTCTTCAGTTCTAATGAGTTTCAGGAAGATATTTCACTATTTATAGCTATACACTTAGGACACTTAATCCAATCATCATGGATTGCATAAATGTTGATCGTCCATGAGCAAGTTCGGAGTTGTGAAAGATGTGGTACAATCCTGTCTTAGTTACTTAACCTCATTGTTGGTGTCAGTGAGCTTGCTTAGGTGGTGGTTCCTCAATTTATGTAGGTAAAGGTGACATTGTTGACAAATTGTTGTGGTAAAGACATTAAAACAGCATTATATGTGGAAGAAAGATTGTGATGAAGGCCCCACCCCAGTTCAGGGATGGTTGTTCCAATTTGATGTATGTATTTGATGGCCTCTTTCACATCTCTTGCAATCCATTTGTCCTCTCTGTCCAAAATGTATTGTACACTCAACTGTCCTAAAAAGATGTCCATTTTCTTTAGGTGTAGAAATGCTGCTGAGTCTTGGCCTGTAGAATTTTTTCAGACTCAGCAGTCTTCCTAAACCTTAGGGAAAGGGACATTCTCTTGAGGACAGTGAAATGCACATTTTGGACATACAGGACAAATGGTTCACAATAGGCATGAACAAGGCCATCTGAAGCAGTTTGGTTCATGTTAGAACTCTCGAACATTGCAAAAGTTTGGATCCAAACCCTATTAAAGTGTATGAGACCTGAACTTGAAAAATCAAAAGTCCCCATTTTGAAGGCTTATATGCAAGTTATTGGCCATAAAAAGGCTATGTGGGCCTGGGTACTGCCCTGGGGGACATGTATCAATGTAAAAAATGTTTTTGAAAAAGATCTTTTTACTGGCGCAATGGTTTTAATGATGCTTAAAGTGAAACAATAAAAATGAAAATTTCTTTCAAATATAGTGCATGGGGGTCCCCTTAGTCTGCCTGCAAAGTAGCTCATCTGTATCATGTATAGAACCTGCTGCAACAAAAATGACATTTATAAAGAAAAAAAAAATGACATTTAAATTGCCGGCAATACAAAAATGTAAAAAAAAATATGGCGTGGGAGTCCCCCTAATCCATTGCAGGCCCTTCAGATATACTGTCTAAAAGTCAGCTTTAAGATAGAATTTACATAACTTACCAGGATGTCAATAAAGTTCTCTTTCTCTATTCCTATTCCTGGTAGAGTCAATGATTACCCCTTGAAGCACTCTTAAAGTATAACTAAAGGCTTTTTACTTAGTTTTGGATAGAGTGAAGAGGGATTAGAACAGCTGTCGATTTTTAATGCTGCCTGTGCCCCCATTAACCACTTGCCATCCAGCCGCCTTCGTTATATACGGCGGCAGGTCGGCTCTCCTGCGCAAATCGCCGTAGGGTCGGGTGGACTCGATGTCCACCGATGGCCTGTGATCGCCTAATACAGAGGCAGAACGGGGAACTGCCTTTGTAAACAAGGTGATTCCTCGTTCTGACAGGGGACATGTCAGAGATCTTCTGTTCCCAGTAATCAGGAACAGTGATCTCTGTCATGTTCCAGTAAGACCATCCCCCCTACAGTTAGAACACACCTAGGGAAAACAGTTAACCCCTTGATCGCCCCCTAGTGTTAACCTCTTCCCTGCCAGTGACATTTACACAGTAATCAGTGGCTATTTATAGCACTGATCGCTGTATAAATGTCAGTGATCCCAAAAAAGTATCAAAAGTGTCCGATCTGTCCATCGCAAAGTCGCATTCCCGCTAAAAATCGCAGATCACCGCCATTACTAGTAAAAAAAAGCCATAAAACTATTCCCTATTTTGTAGACGCTATAACTTTTATGCAAACCAATCAATATACGCCTATTAGGATTTTTTCTACCAATATGTAGAAGAATATATATCGGCCTAAACTGATAAAAAAAAAAAAAATTTTTTTTTTTTTTTTTTTTTTTTTTTTTTATATATTTTTTTTGGATATGTATTATAGCAAAAAGTAAAAAAAAAATGTTTTCAAAATTGTCGATCTTTGTTGCTTTATAGCGCAAAAAATAAAAACCACAGAGGTGATCAAATACCACCAAAAGAAAGCTCTATTTGTGGGGGAAAAAAAGATGTCAATTTTGTTTAGGTACAACGTTGCAATTGTAAGTTAAAGCGACGCAGTGCCATATCGCAAAAATTGGCCTGGTCATTAAGGGGGCAAATCCTTCCGGGGCTGAAGTGGTTAAGGAGATTTACCCTCTCTTTTTGTCTGTTTACCATTATCACTAAAAGTGAAAGTAAAAGAAAATCCCCAATTTTGGGTTGTACCCAGAAAAATAATAGAGGGGGAACCTTCTAATGGGGACACTAGACCTGGTGACCTGGGGGATTGCAGGGATTTCCTCTCACGTCCTGTTTGGCTATGGAACAGGAAGTGAAGGGAAATGGCAAAAAAAAAAAGATCGGACAGGAGTTATAATCTTCCCTTACTCTATCCAAAATGAAAAAAAAAAGTTTTGCCTATAGTTTTACTTTAATTTCTAATATCCATGTTTTAATATGGGTTTATTTTTGATTAATAATAATAAAGACTTACATTACCTTGAATACCAAGGATGCTCAAACAATTATTTATTCAATAACAAACTTGGCAAGTGAATGGCAGAAAAACACCGAACATGTTCTCTCATCTTGTGTAGGTTCCATATTCGTTACTATAGGGACGTTCTTTCCCTCATGTTTGCAGTGGATGAAATTAACAATTCTCCAGACCTCCTGCCTAATATCACTCTTGGCTTCAGCCTCCTGGATTCCTGTATGTCAGAGCTGCGGGCTGTTGGAGGAGTTCTGTCCCTGCTGTCGGGACTTGGAAAACCCTTTGCAGGATATGGTTGTCATACACCATCAGTCATGGTCGGGATTATAGGTGAACGGTTTTCCGCCTTATCTCTTCCTATTGCCCAAATACTTGGTGCCCTTCACTATCCGCAGGTATTCAAAATTTTACATTTCGTGAACAATGAAAAATTATATTCAAAGAATTGCTAACCAAAGCCTGGACTGTTAAAACTGAGCACTACATAGAAAGTACTAGATCCAGAGATTTTTTTTTTGCATATAGTTATCTATTAAGAACCTGTATTCATCATTAAAACTAACATTTGACCCAATCGAGGATCCCTATTTGCTGTATTGCACCCCACTCAAGGTGCTTAGAGGCACAAAAAAACTATACGAGCACCCCCCACCTACATTGAGAGAACTTAAATCATAAGTGTTATTTGTAACCTTGGGCGGGGTTCACTATAGCAAATGGCGATGTAAGATCCTTATACCCTTCAGGTGTTCTGTTAATTGTTAAAGTCTAACAACAATGCATCTATTATTTCTTTCCTATGGTAGATCAGTCACGGGGCAACCTTGTCAGCCCTCAGCAATAAAATAAATTTCCCTTCCTTCTTCCGTACCATGCCCAGCAACTTCTATCAGAATATTGCTCTCTCTCAACTGATTGGCCAGTTTGGTTGGACTTGGGTTGGAATGTTGGTGGTGGACAATAATGTTGGACAGCAGGGTGCCCAGGTTATACGAGCTGGGATAGAGAGGAATGGAGGCTGCATTGCTTTTCTAGAGAAGATCCATCTGAGTTATTCAGCCCAGCAGATCAAGAAAGTGGTGGATGTTATAAAAGGAAGCTCCGTCAATGTGATTGTTCTCCACAGCCCAGAGGTCCATTTGATCGCCCTGCTAGATGCCATGTTTGATAGTGGAGAGACTGGGAAAATGTTCATCTCTTCGGCTTCCTTTGGACTCACACCAGGACTCTTTTCTAAAAAAGCATGGAAGGTTCTAAATGGGACTCTTGGCCTTATTCCTCGCACCGGCACCATGCCTGGGTTTGATCAATTTCTCCTAAACCTTAACCCAAATGGTAATTCAATATATCCATTTATTAGGCTTCTCTGGGAAAAGGCTTTCAATTGCTCATGGTATGATGGCACTACTGAGATTGAAAGGTCTATTACAATGCAGGAAGACAAGACCTGCACTGGGAAAGAAGAGTTTGGAAACCAAACTGTCCAGTTGTTTGAGACAAATGACCTCAGTTTCACTTATCACACCTACCTGGCTGTTTATGCCTATGCACATGCTCTGCATTCACTTCTTGGCTACCAAGTGGGGTCCGAGGGTTTAATTAATAACAGAACCCGTGCAAATATTAATGATACTCAACCACAGAAGGTGAGTTAAGGATGTATTGTTTGTACCACCTATTTGTCCTCTTCTGTAGGTCTGCCCAGTGAGAATTCTCTTCCTCTTTTTTTTTTTCTTGAAGTGTGTACTGTTGAATCTGATGTTCCCATTGGTATGCTAGCAATTTCTGCCCAAAAATTAATAATTATCTAATCAGTCATCAATGAAGAAGAAGTGCAGTACAATAAAACTTAAGTGGAAATTTCAAGTCCATTTGTTCGCTTCACAAACTCAATCTCTCCCCTGCCAATCTCTGCCATGACACACACATTGTCTTGCACTTTCCAACAATTAAAGTGGTTGTAACCCCCCAAAAAAAGAGATCCTGTTTCCTTATAGCATATTAAACAGCACAGTGCTTGTGCTGTCTAATCTGCCCCTTTCTAAGATGTAAAAAACCTGGTTGATCCTGCCATTTCCTGTGCCCCCCTCTGTGTACTGACCACGGTAATCATGGCTGCTCATCCCTGATTACCGTGGTCAGTTTACGTGCCTCCATCATCTGCTGTTCTGCTCTCTTCTCCCTCTCCCCCTCCCTCGCTGCCTGTCAGCTCCTGTGTGTGTGTGTGTGTGTGTGTGTGTGTGTGTGTGTGTGTGTGTGTGAGCCGTCTCTGCCCCACCTCCAGCCGCTATTAGTAGCTGGCAGTAAAGTTAAATGAAGATTACTGTCAGCCCCTCTGTTTTATCAAGCCATAACACACTGTGTACCTGTTTGTGTAAAACGATGCCTGTAATTACCTTTTCTCAGATCTGTTCTGGCCGGTCACATGACCTCCGGCTGCTTTCTTTCTCCGATCTAAGGGCTACATGTACAGTGTGCTATGGCTTGATAAAACATAGGGGCTGGCAGTGAATTTCTTTTTGACTTAACAACCACATTAAGTCATCCTTTGTAGAGTGAGAGCTGCTGTAATACATGACAAAATGCTCGTAAAACGCTCAAGTCATGCATTTTCAGGCATTTCTATTGATGTCTATGTGGTCAAAAAATGCTTGTAATCTGATAAAAAGAAGCTCATGCCTTTTTTGAGTGACAGGCAATTTGCCTTAGGTGACAGAATTCTCAAATGTGAACAGGGGCCATAAACCGCTTGCCGACCAGCTGCTGTCATTTTACTGCGGCAGGTCGGCACGATCCCGCGAGCCGTTGCAGCTATACGTCGGCTCGTGGGATCGGGATAGCAGGTGCACGCCCGCGCCCGCTGCACTGCGGGGGTGCTGATGCTCGTGGCTGATGGTCATGATGACTGCTGGCCACGAGCGATCGCGGGCACGAGAGGCAGAACAGGGAAGTGTGTGTGTGTAAACACACAAATCGCTGTTCTGCTCTGTGAAGAGAGACAGATTGTGTGTTCCTAATAGCTAGGAATCACGATCTGTCATTTCTTATAGTCAGTTCCCTCCCCCTACAGTTATAAACACGTAGCAGGGAACACATTTAAGCCCTTGATCGCCCCCTAGTGTTAACTCCTTCCCTCCTTCCCTGCCAGTGACATTTATACAGTAATCAGTGCATTTTTATAGCACTGATTGCTGTATAAATGCCAATGGTCCCAAAAATGTGTCAAAAGTGTCCAATGTGTCCGCCATAATGTTGCAGTCCCGATAAAAATCGCAGATCGCCGCCATTACTAGTAAAAAAAATAATAATAATTTAAAAAATGCTATAAATCTATCCCCTATTTTGTAGATGTTATAACTTTTGCGCAAACCAATCAGTATACGATTATTGCGAATTTTTTTACCAAAAATATGTAGAAAAATACATATCGCCTAAACTAAGAAAAAAATAGCTTTTTTAAAAAAAATAATGGGGATATTTATTATAGAAAAAAGTACAAAATATTGTGTTTTTTCAAACATGCCACAGAGATGGTCAAATACCACCAAAAGAAAGCTCTATTCGTGGGAAAAAAAGGACGTCAATTTTGTTTGGGTGCAGCGCCGCACGACCGCACTTTTGTCAGTTAAAGCAACGCAAAAAATGGCCCGGTCATTCTGCAGCCAAATCTCCCGGGGCTGAAGTGGTTAAAATGAATGGGGTTTGGCTTGTTGAGAATTTTAAAGCTACAAGCTTCAAGTAGAAAATTGCTCAGGTGTGTACAGGGCCTTACCCTCTGCTGAGCTAAAAGCAGGTGATACAATAACCTGTGTCATTCTCAACCTCACGTTCTTGTCCGAAGATACTGTAGGTCAATGGGAATAATCTGGCTGTATGTTAGGGACCCTGTCAGGCAGGTTGTATGGGGCTCCACAATATCTAATGGCCGCCCTTCACACAATTGAATGAGTCAGAGCACGGACTCCTCAATCCTTCTTCTGTAAGGCTCCATCTGAACATTTCAATCAGTGGCAGACTGCTTGAAAAAAGACGGCTTCAGCTGTCCTATCTCTTAGAGCTCTGGGAATCCTTTGTCGTGCTGATCTGATGGGGCCTTGTTGATGTCGATTTGTAAAACAAAGACTGTATATGTTTAGTACTAAAATAGATATAGTACATATTATATTATTATATTAAAATACATACATATCACTTAAAAAAAAACAGTTAAAGAACATACTGTACATTAAATAAATAAATAAATAAGATACAAATAAAGTTAACCCCATACCATTATTATAACTTAATCTTTCTAAAACTGAGCTTGTTATATTTCCTCCTTCACGGTCCCCCTCCTGTGACTTCACCATTAATATCAACAACACAACCATTGGTCCCTCCACACATGCCAGGGTGCTGGGTGTAATCCTTGACTCTGACCTCTCCTTCAGCCCCCATATCCAGTCACTGGCTAAATCCTGCCACCTTAACCTCCGCAACATCTCCAGAATTCGACCCTTCCTGACTAATGACACCACAAAGCAACTTATTCACTCCTTGATTATTTCCCGCCTCGACTACTGCAACTCTCTCCTTAATGGCCTACCCTTAAGCAGGCTATCCTACCTTCAGTCTATTATGAATGCTGCTGCTAGACTAATACACCTCACTAATCAATCCGTGACTGCTGCTCCTCTCTGCCAATCCCTTCACTGGCTTCCCCTACCCACCGTGTAAAATTCAAAATGCTAACCACAACATACAAGGCCATTCACAACATCGCCCCCATCTACATCACCAACCTCATCTACAGATATCGCCCAAATCGCCCCCTCCGCTCCTCCCAGGACCTCCTGCTCTCTAGCTCCCTTGTTACCTCCTCCCATGCTCGCCTTCAGGACTTCTCCAGAGCCTCTCCCATCCTCTGGAATTCCCTGCCCCAGTATGTCCGATCAGCCCCTACCCTGTCCACCTTTAGGTGATCCCTGAAAACTAATTTATTCAGGGAAGCCTATCCACACCCACCTAACTGTCCCTGAGCCACCCCCATCAAATCAATCTTTGCAGCTATTACCTTTTGTACCACCACCCCCTCCCTTTAGAATGTAAGCTCTACGAGCAGGGCCCTCCTGTACCTTTTGTATTGAACTGTACTGTAATTGTGTTGTCCCCCTTATACATTGTAAAGCGCTGCGTAAACTGTTGGTGCTATATAAATCTCGTATAATAATAATATAATAATACCACTACAGTTTCCTTTTAAACTCCTCTGCAATAAAATGTGGGTATTGCTTTAAACTAAAGGCTAAACTTTTTTTTAACGTTTTGGATAGAGTGGCGAGGGATTAGAACACTTTCGAACACAGTTTTTATTGCTGTCTGTGTCCCATTAAGGAGATTCACCCTCTTTATTTGACCTATTTACCATTATCATTGAAAACAAAAGTAAAAGAAAATCATACATTTTGGGTTGTCCCCAGAAAAGTAATAGAGGAGAAATCTTCCAATGGGGACACTAGTTCTGGTGACTTGGGGTTCCCCAAGGAATTACCTTAATTTGCAGGGATTTCCTCTGACTTCCTGTTTGGCTATGAGACGGAAGGGAAGGGAAATCTCCAAAATGGGACGCAGTGTGTGAAATAAAATCTGACAGGGGTTATAGCCATTCCTTGCTCTATCCAGAAAGAAAAATAAAAGGTTTTGCCTATAGTTCTACTTTAAGAATAGTTTGGGTTTGTAAATCTTCCTAGCTAGCTTTTCGCAACGGAATTGGGGGATACTAAGGTGTTATTAACACCACTTAGTCTCAGCCTTGAGTTCTTTAGGAAGGTAAGAAGATGCAAAAATAAGGCAGGAAAATCTCATTGTTGGAATTTCTGAAAAAATGTAAGAATCCAGTGTGAAATCTATTTACAATGCACACCTAAACTTTATGAGTTTCAGATGGAACTGGTCTTCAAGTATATTCATTATACTGACATCATCTGACCTTTTTATTCTTAAAGCAGACCTGCAACCATCCTATGCACTAGGCATCACGTCACTCCTCCTCCCCTCCACAATGTCAAACTTACATTAATTATTTTTTTTTTAATTTGCTTACCTTTTTTTATTTCTTAAGTTAGCCTCTGTCCCCTGGCCACCATTATCACCTATGCAAGAATGACATCTTCTATGTTCTGAAGAATCTTTGAAAATGCACGTCACATACTCTACGATGCTTCAGACATGCAGCTGGAAGTGAGCATATCAGCAACATGTAATCAGGAGTCCTGGCTGCCAGAACCTGGAAGTAATCAAATATATAAAATTAGGGAAACAGGTGTGTAGACCTCATAAAGCTAAAGAATGAAGAATGGAAATGGTTTTGTTTTGGTTGGTTTGAACGTGCAGCATCTGAAAAGCGTCTTTAGCCCAAGTTGGGCTGTGGATAGTTGAGTGAATCAAAGGTCACATGGACAACACATAGAGCATAGAAACAAAGCAGAGGAGGACAAATAGAACCAAAAGAGAACAGAAAGAGGAAGTGATTAGAGGAGTCAAGGGAAAGGACATGGGGAGAGGATGGGGGGGGGTAACTGGGGTGGAACTAGACAACTTCATTCTTTCACTTGTGGGGGCACTTAGGGTGGTCTAGTATGTAGTAGAACTAGAAAATACATTTTAACCAATCTTTGCACTGTTGTTACAAAATACCTCAGGTTTTCCGCTACCTGAAGAAAACCAATTTCCACACAAAGTCTGGGGAGATGATGAAGTTTAATTCTGAGGGGGACCTTCCTGATTCCTATGACATCATAAATATCCAGATCCTCAGCAATAGCTTTAACTTGGTGAAGGTGGGGAGGATTGACCCACAGGCCAAACTGGGAGAGATGGTCAGCCTGAACATTAGCACCATCCTGTGGAATGATCACTTCTTACAGGTAAATGATTCTGACATTACAGAAGTGAGCTTGTTAGATTTTGCAATCCTAATTCTTACAAAGAAATTAAAGATTTTTTTGTTGTTCTTGTGTATTTTTTCTCTACATCTTCCTTGGAATTCAAGCAGACCTTCAACTTTAGGCATAGGTCCACTAATACAATGTGGCCCTTCTTCTCCTTTCTTAAATGGTGCATAAAAGTGTAAAAAAAGAACCTGTAAGGGGAAAAACAGTTAGGTAGCATACTATTTTTTTTCCAAACCTCTATAGAGCTCTGGGCGACACAAGATTCTGGAGAATGCTGAATAACCCAGAAGATACTGTATTACAGCACAGTGTAGGATCGGCTTCATACAAGATTTATGCTTTTTGACAGGGGGGTATGGGCAGCCCTTCTGTACTGGGTCCTGGTCCCCCTGCTGATCTGATGGGGCCTTGTTGATAGCCACAGTGAGCCCTGTAAGCTAAGCTTGGCCCATCTAAAATCAGAAAGGACTAACTGCAAACTATGTGGACCACTTCCAGCTCTACTCTAATGACTTAGCATTTAGCACATTGTCTTGATTGTATTATATTTGTATGTATTGCAGCTTTTACATAGCTTTTATAGAGAATAGGGTACGACAGTTGTTCTTATATGATGCAACTTGAGAAATTAGGACCAGTGGTGGGGGGACCATGTCAGGTAGGCTGTATGGGGCCCCATGATTTCTAATAGTGGCCATGTTGCTAAACATTCTCTGAGATCTGGCTGAAAGGAAGATGACACCATCCTTGCCTAGGCTCCCCTTTGCACTTTAATTGTAGCTGTAGCCCAATCTGCAGCTCTGGCAGGAAAAGGGCTCTGTGTTTGTGAAGCAGAAGAGAATTTTACACAGGCAAAGCTACTGGAGAGGACTCTAATTGTAGAGCTGTGTACAGCCACTGTGGAGCCTGCCCTCTATCCAATAGGAAGGCACACAGGATGTGGACTGCAAGGATTGTGGTAGGTGTAGTTCTGACAGATTGAGCTGGCATGATGGGACGGAGGGGACTTCAGATCCCACAAGACACTGGGGCAAAAAGGAGGGGTAGTTCCCTGCTGTTTTCCTGGGCTGAGGAGATGAAGTGTGGAAACTATTCTGAGAGGACTGAATGCACATCAGGCTGCTCGCAGACCGTTCACCCCTGCACCTAAGAGTGAGGAGGCACAGTGACCGACATGCTGGGGCATTGGAGAATGCCACAGATGTTGGTGGAGCCAGCTGCCTGACTAAGCGGGAAGGGCACTGGGGACATGCTTGCACAGGAGTTGGTGAGAGGCTGCTGGTCAAAGCTATATTACATTTTGATCAAAGAAGGACAGTTTTGTCTGCAAGTAACTTAGTCAGTGCCTGTATCAGTTCCTAAAAGGACAGTAACCTGAGTGCTCTGATGTAACAGTTGGGCCCCAACGAGCTGGTCAGCAGAAGAAGGGGGGCATTACATTATAGGCTGTTGGGCTGTTGTGGTGGTGTAGTACTGCATACACATCTGGAGTAAATACAGTGACTTAAAAAGGTATTCATACCCCTTGAAATGTTCCACATTTTGTCATGTTGCATCCAAAAACATAAATGTATTTTATTGGGATTGTATGTGATAGACCAACACAAAGTGGCACATAATTGTGAAGTGGAAGGAAAATGATAAATGGTTCTCAAAATGTTTTACAAATAAATATGTGAAAAGTGTGGCCTTCACTTGTATTCAGCCCCCCTGAGTCAATACTTTGTAGAACCACCTTTCGCTGCAATTACAGCTGCAAGACTTTTTGAGTAGGTTTCTATCAGCTTTGCACATCTAGAGAGTGACATTTTTGACCATTCTTCTTTGCAAAATAGCTCAAGCTCTGTCAGATTGGATGAAGAACGTCTGTGAACAGCAATTTTCAAGTCTTCTGATTTGGATTTAGGTCTGGACTTTGACTGGATCATTCTAACACGAATATGATTTGATCTAAACCATGCCATTGTAGCTCTGGCTGTATGTTTAGGGTGGTTGTCCTGCTGGAAAGTGAACCTCTGACCCAGTCTCAAGGCTTTTTCAGACTCAGGTTTTCTTCTAAGATTGCCCTATATTTGGCTCTATTTATCTTCCCATCAACTCTGACCAGCTTCCCTGTCCCTGCTAAAGCATCCCCACAACATGATGCTGCCACCACCATGTTTCACGGTGGAGATGATGTGTTCAGGGTGATGTGCAGTGTTAGTTTCTCCGCATCCAATTCACATGACAGGAGATTGTGACTGGCTCTCTATGGAGACAGTTCACATATCTCTGTTGCGGCTGCGGAGCATCTTTGGCTCTGTTTCAGGACCAAATTCAGGCAAAAATTTGTCCCTAATTCGTCCCTGAAATGAAGAACAGGGACCCCTTCTGCAAGGCCGTATCAGTATTAGATGTGAACCCAACCTCAAACTTCTCCATATCCATTTTTCCCTGACCTTCTGCTTCTCTGATGAATGCTCTCCTTGCCCGGCCTGTCAGTTTAGGTGGACAGTTATGTCTTGGTAGATTTGCAGTTGTGCCATTTTTGAATGATGGATTAAACAGTACTCCGTGAGATGTTCAATGCTTGGGATATTGAAACCCTGCTTTTAGCTTCCTCACAACTTTATCCATGACCTGTCTGGTGTGTTCCTTGGTCTTCATAATGCTGTTTGTTCACTAAGGTTCTCTAACAAACCTCTGAGGGCTTCACAGAATAGCTGTATTAATACTGAGATTTAATTACACACAGGTGGACTCTATTTACTAATTAGGTGACTTCTAAAGGCAATTGGTTCCACTAGATTTAAGTTAGGCGTATTAGAGTAAATGGGGCTCAATACAAATGCACGTCACACTTTTCACCTATTTATTTGTAAAAAAAAATGAAAATTATTTATCATTTTCCTTCCATTTCACAATTATGTGCCACTTTGTGTTGGTTTATTACATAAAATCCCAATAAAACACATTTACATTTTTGGTTGTAACATGACAAAATGTGAAAAATTTCAAGGGGTGTGAATACTCTTTGAAGGCACTATATGTTGTTGGCTTCTTCCAAAATGCATATTCTGTTTTTTTACCGAGCTTTGGTTGTTCCTTAGTTTGGGTAGTCACATACAATGCCCGCCCATCCCTCCCCCCTACAAGGTGGTTATGCCACTTCCAGTCTTGATGTCATTCCTCTGGAAAATCTTTGCCTGTAGATCACAAAGGAGAGAGTCAGCATGCAGGTTTAGCCGCTATGTAACCACTGATTCCTCAACCGTTGTTGATACCTGGAAGCTATTCCACTTCCTTATGTTGTTGGCTTTTTCCAGTATGTATTTGCTGTTTTTTACTGAGCTCTGGCTGTTCTTTAGTTTGGGTAAGGCTATGTCTCTTCTGGTCTTGACATCAGTCCTTTGGGAAATATTGGCATGTAGTTCACAAAGAAGAGGACCAGCAAGGAGGTTTAGTGGTCATGTGATCACAGAGAAACACATGAAAAAAAGGTAATTTAATGTAAAGGTAATTTAATGTTAATTTGTATTACGCAAACACCACACAGTGAAAAAGCAATGACCAAATGGTACAACAGCCCAACAGCCCAAAATGAGGTGGAATTAAACAAGTTTAGACACCATTGGCCCACCCGCTCTAGTCCAGGATTTCCTACCTGTCATAAACACTGGCTGCAGGGACCTTTTCAGCCCATATTTACCCTGTTATTTGTTATTGCTATATTTCTCATTTTGTTACATTTTTGAGGGACTGTTTTCTTGTATTTGCCCTGAAAATACAATACATGTTCATTGATAGAGCTGGTCACATTGGCCTCTGTTCCATGTACTCCAGTGTAGGAGCATTGACAGTCTGGGATCCCTGATTAATCAAAGCATTGCCTAGATGTGAATTCCCATTGTTTATTGAGTCACCTGATGTTTCTGTCTGTTAGCTAATCCTCCTAGAGGTACCTACATGATGGGGTTAGTCATTTGTCAACTTTACCTCATTACCTAATCAGTGTGAGAGGTTTATCCCAATGTGTAATATTTGTTTTATAGTACATGTGGGAACTGCCCCTATTTCTGAAGTGTATAAAAACCTGTATTTATGTTCAATAAAGAGTTCCAGTTGCAGATCACCTAAGCTAGTGTTGGTTAGATTATTGGGTGCTATGCAATATTCCGCTATATTACCTGGTCCATACTGGAGGAAGCTATATCTCGACGGAAGCACCCAAGCTGGGTGCTGGATGGTTCCGTCACACTACCATTTGGAAACACCAAGTTTTAGCTGAGTCTCCTATAGGCCTCTGCATGAAAATGCTCAAACCCTTCAGCTGGCACCTCCTTGTCAATTAGAAGTTCAGCATTTAAGCTGTTGTTTATATGTTACCCCTTTAAGGAGATAGGGAGGGGGGAGAAATAGAGGGAAGAAGAGAGAAGAATGAGAACCATGGCTCACCAAAACATTGGTTGCCAAAAAAATTGAAAATAATTAAAATTTTACCTGGGATACTTGTAGAAACATTCCTAGATATACTGTATACCATACGCATTTCCATGTATTCAAAAAGTCACCATTTTTAATGTTAAAACTCTTTTCATGATTTTCTTAAACACAAATATTTTTTCTTTATAATTACTATTTTGTTTGCTGAAAGATGAAGTATTAAAATAATTTATTTATTACTTGATACAAATAGAATATTGTATTGTTATTAAAGCAGGGCACCACCCAAAAGGGTAAGCTCCACTTGTTTGCACCCCCCCACACTTTTTGGGGGGGAGAGGGTACCTGGTTATGACAGGTACCCACTCCCACTTACAGGTAAGATCGGCGATCTAAGACATTTCTGGCCCTTCCTACTTCGGCCTGCTGCCTTCTGGGACACACACAGGTCCCAGAAGATGGCGGGACCATTCAGAAAGTGCAGTGCAACTCGGGCATGCGCAGCAGGAGACCGGCTGTGAAGCCTGGAGGCTTCACTGCCGGTTTCCTCTTATGCCCTGTACACACGACCGGTTTTGCCGTCGGAATTAACTCCGAAGGTTTCTCAGACGGAACTCCGATGGAATTCCATTCAAGCGGTCTTGCCTACACACGGTCAAACCAAAGTCCGACCAAAGGCCGACCATCAAGAACGCAGTGACGTACAACACATACGACGGGACTAGAAAAAAGAAGTTCAATAGCCAGTAGCCAATAGCTTCCGTCTCGTACTTGCTTCAGAGCATGCGTCATTTTTGGTCCATCGGAACAGCATACAGACGAGCGGTTTTCCAGATAGAAATTGGTTCCATTGGAAATATTTAGAACATGTTCTATTTCTAGGTCCGTCAGAATTTTCTAAAAAAAAGTCCGATGAGGCATGTACATGATCGGAATATACGATGAAAAGCTTCCGTCGGACTTTTTCTGTCGGACATTCCACTCATGTGTACGCGGCATAACTTACAATGCTGATGCCTGCACTTGAAGCCAATTGATGAATTGGCTCGGGGTACAGACATTGCAGGATCCCTGGACAGATAAGTGTCCTTATAGTAAAAGTGAGCAGGTACAGTATTTGTAGCTGCTGACTTACATTTTTTTTTCAGACTGGAGATCCTCTTTATATATTAATTGTAGTCATTTTTGACTGTTTAAGTCAATAGGCTCATTATTACACATGGCATGCTGATACTTGTACTTTTACATTAGCATATATCTGTTATGGTGCCCCCGGTAGGTGACAGGGGGTTACTCAAGGTACAGAGTCTAAGTACCAGTTGGCCTTCACCAGAGCTCCTGATGGTGGAGCTGGGCAGGAAATCCCAGTGGCCCCCAGTTTTCTTTGCTGCAAACTAGCACCAGGTCACAGCCCTCAGTATCACCCCATCAAAGGGTTTTTGGGACAGAAGACTATGGTGTGGAGACTGTTCATAATACAGTAGACAAATCAAGGTAGGTGGTGAAGAGTAGTAAGGTCCAGGCAAGGGTTTTGACTGGCAGCAAGCAAGAGAGTAGTCATTCTGGTTTGGCAATGGGCAACTGGCAGGTAAATTACATAGTTACATAATTAGTGAGCTTGAAAAAAAGACACTAGTCCATCTAGCTCAACCAACAAGAAAAACATACTGAAAACCCCCATATATACCATCCTATACCCACACTTTTCTTATAGCTGACCTCCTCCTTGCCTCTTATCGGTTTGGTTGCCCTTCTCTGCACTTTATGCAGTTCCAATATCCTTTTTTTGAACTGGTTCTCAAAACTTTAGCTCTCAGGTAGCTGGTAATAAGACACAGTACCACCTAATTCAAAGAGTGGGAGCTCAAATACCCTTCTGGTCAGAGAAGATGTCTAGCATCATTACTGCCCTGGGAGTAGTGAAGGTCATAGAAATCCTCGAAATCCCAGAAGGCATCCTGTGAGGAATCCTGGAAGATTAGGCAGGGATCCTGGGAGTACTAAAATAATACCATTAAGTTTGAATGTAGGCATACATGTCAGTAAAGTTTAGCTGGTTACTTGTGATATTCCAGTTCAGCATACTCTGTGTTGGCTGGCCATGTATTCACAATATTATATAATGCTGCAAAAAACAGCTAGTGAATACTGGCCCTTTCTTTTTGCTTGCATTCGCTGTCTGTTTATATAGATGTGTCTCTGGCTAGCTCCATTCTTCTACATCCTCCATGTCCAGTCATAATTATATTGTCTCCTTGGCAGGTGCCGATCTCTGTCTGCAGTAACAGCTGTCGGCCTGGGTACAGGAAAGCTTCTCTGCAAGGAAGACCCATCTGCTGTTATGACTGCATCCCCTGCTCTGAAGGAGAGATGACCAACTACACAGGTATCATATGGCAGAGCTAGTAAACCTATTGATAAAGAGTTGGGGGGGAATGAGCATTTTCATATAGAGGCAGGGTTTGCAACCATCAGTATTTTTACTGGCAGCCAGTAACAATTGAGTGCTTTTCTCCTGCCAGTAAATGTCAGTCAGTGCCCATTCTAATTTCTTGCCCTGTCCCTGAGCTACTTATTTACTATATTGAAAATAAGAAATCAGTTTTTTGCATGTAGCACCCTCTACCACAGGTAGGTGCTAGAGTGAGGATTCTGTAAGGGAAACTGTCAGTGCAGGTAAATTTGGGCAGGCCTATGCTTTAGGCTAGGCCTGCTTGTTTTTATCTGGGGGGCAGGGAGTGGTTAGTGCAGCAGTAGGTGTGACCACCTGTGCTTTAGTTCTGAGGCGCCTCCCCTGCTTCCAGGGAGAATGTTCCGGAAGAGGGGCAGGGCCTAGGACTGGAGTGGCAGGCAGCTCATTTGAGGAGCTCTAACCAATCCCCAACTGGGATTGGCAGGCCTCCCATATAAGCTGAGGTAACAGCCCACTGAGTTGAGTTGTCGGTCAGAAGACATGGAGAATGGAGTAGTAGGCAGCAGCAGGGGCCCCATCCCCATCTGGGGGAGGTGCGAGGCCTAGCAGAGGAGCCCAGGAGAGCTGGGAGGAAGCTTCTTTACACGGTCATGGATGAAGTGTTCTGGAACAGAGAGGTTGGAGAAGGTTCCGGAACGTATGTCCAGTTAAAGTTCTCCATCATAGACTCGGGGGAGAAGAAGGTCGGTGAGTAGACCACAGTGGAGTTCTGGATGAGGCATGCCAAGGGAGTTGGGTGCGGGGCCAGAGGAGAGACTGTGGGGAGAGTGTCAAATCGCTGTGGCCTGAGTGCACAGGATTTTCAGGCCGGACTAGCTGGGAGCAGTAGTCCACCAATCAGCTTATGTTACTAAATTACTAGGCCGCCGGGGAGAGGTACTGCAGACCTCTGGCCTATTAACAGTACAACAAAGTCTAGCCAGCAACTGAGACTATTCAGAGCGGTCTCTTTTATCAAAAAGAGGATGATGTGACAGGAAAAATAATCTACAGCGGAAGTTTGTACAAGGGGGTGGAAGTCCTGGGAGTGACAATCTGCATGAGATATGCAGAGGAGGAGAAATAGTCTGCATGGTGTTATGCAGGGGAAGTGACTGTATATATTATGTGTAAATCAGTATTTTAAGGCTCAACCTTTCGGTTAATTCTTAAATATGATGGCAAAGCAATTGTTCTATGGGCATCCCATATTTCCTTTCCCCCAACCAAGTTATAGCCTCCAATAAACAAAACAAAAACAACGCAAATGACTGTTCATTGTCTCAGAAGTGATAGATTGAGGTCTGGCAGCAGGTTGACATGGTGGATGTTATTTACTAGTAGAAACCAAGTGCTACATGCATTAATATCTACCTTGATAATTGAATATTGTACTTGTTATTAGCTTACATACTGAAATTTGCACTTAAAATTGTAATTTTGTAACTTTTGGAAATGTCTGTAAAAACTTAGCTGTGCCAGTATATTTCAATCTGGTAGGTTGGCAACACTGTATACAGGCACATGGGAGACTTGACTAGAACTAGGTGTTTCCAAACTGTAATGCTGCGCCCGCGTACACACGACCGGACTTTTTGACCAGACTGGTCCGACAGAAAGAGTCCGTCGGACAATTCGGCCGTGTGTGGACTTCATCGGACCTCCAGCTGACTTTTTCTGTCGAAAATCAGACGGACTTTAGATTTGGAACATGTTTCAAATCTTTCCGACGAACTCGAGTCTGGTCAAAAAATCTGTTCGTCTGTTTGCTATTCCGACGGCCAAAAAGGACGCAAGGGCAGCTATTGGCTACTGGCTATGAACTTCCTTATTCTAGTCCCTTCGTATGTCATCACGTTCAAATGAACGGACTTTCGAACGGACTTTAGCCCGTTCATGTGTGGGCAAGTCCGGTCGTTCAAAATTCCGTCGTAACTCTGTCAAAAGTCCATCGGAAAGACCGTCGGACCTTTGATGCTGAAAAGTCAGCTCATGTGTACACGGCATTAGAAGTCCTGGAGCATGGTGTCTATACTGGTTTCATTCCACTTCATTTAACCAATACACATTCTACTGTACAATACAAGTGTTGAAATGAAAAGGTGTAATGTAAATATGAGAGGTATAAAACAAGGTTTAAAAAGTAGAACAAAAAGCAGTGAAGGACTCCAAGTTAAAAAGATAAAAATAAAAAGATAAAAAGGCTGCACTAGCTTCCGATAAGATGAATATGGCAATAATGTGCTGTAGCAAAATAATGTGTAGCGCACCCCCTTGGGAGCAGCAAGTAACTGGGTTCCCCCACCCTGCACAGCCAGGCACACTGAATTTCCATAGTCACTCCAGAGTCCGAGACTTTGTTTTTTTTCTGTTTTATTGAGGGATTATAACTTGGATGGGGAGTAGGAATTATGGGATGCCCACTTGACTCCAAACTAACTTCAGGGACAACTTCTCCTATATACAGTCTATATAAACTCCTCTGCTTCCTCAAGCACTCACTTGTTTGCAGAACTCAGCTATGTCATCCAGTAGCAATTTGGTAGCAAAGGCCCATTACAGGCAAGGACTTGCAGTCCCTATACTTGGAGATAAGGTGACACAGCTCGCACTTTCCCAGCACTTCCTCTTTGTGGTCACTGATCCAAGCACCACCTCTTCAGGCACTGCCAACCCGCCTGTCACATACCTTGTGGCTGAGCCTGATGTGCAGAAGGAGGCCTCTCATACAGCCCGACACGGGAATCACCGATGTTGCTACAGTGGTCGCAGGAGTGCGGTGAGGTACAGGTGCCCATGTGATCTCTCTGCTGGATGTAACAGTTAAGTGCAGATAGCGACAGCAGCAGTAGCGACTGGATGCGTGGTCGGACAAGCCAAGTCGGTAACAAACGGTCAGATGCAGGCAAAGACAGCAGGCAAGGGATCGTTAGGAGACAGGTAGGGTTTGGCAACACAGGATCAGGCACTCTTGGGCCCTATAAACCAGCCACATATCAAGGATAGAATGGCTAAAACATCCCAACAGTGGCAAATATAGGAATAACGACATATAGCAACACTCTTGTTCAATGTCCAGATACAAACAGTACTGATATGTAGAAACCCACCGATTGAGATCAATAATAAAAGGCCAGTCAGTCTCAGATAGAATGCAAAACAGTTTTATAAATCAAGAAAAGTCACTTACATGGATTAAACAACCAGCTGTTCTGTGTACAATGAGCTGCACCAAGTATAGCTGCCGCCTGTGGCCAACACCCAGGGGGACCGGGCTGAGGCACATAGGTGGTACTGCAGAGAGGGATGATGACACTAGTGATGGTGTGGGCAAAAGCCCTTCAACTGAAGGAAGGCACAGAGCACAAAGCCCCCAATCTGCTTCAGCCATGATAGACCAGAAGTGACAGTTGTCCAAGCCCGCCCAAGCCCAGCCAGGTTCAGGATTGTCCACAGCCATATTTTTTACGGGACAGTTTGCAAATCGGCTGATTTTTACAAACTGCCCGTAAATTTACAGGTGGTTGGCAACCCTGTTCCCAAGATGACTGCCTTTTAGATCTTCTTCTTCCCAGATTCTCTACAGAACATTTCTATCCCTAATTTCACACACTTTACAGGCTGGCCCATAAGTCTGGGATAGTCTGAAGTCAGTTAAACTCAACTGATGGCAAGCTAAAAACAAAAAAAAGAAGTGTACTCTAGTAGCAGACAGATGTGTGTGAAAATTATGAACAATTTGCCACATAACAGGTGAAGAGATGAGCTTTGCAAAGTAAAACACTTCTTCTAAATCAACACAACAGGCAGCATAGCAAATATCTCCGAGGTGGCTACAAGAAAGGAAATTCCGACAACAAATGTCCGATGGAGCCTACACACGGTCGGAAATTTACAACAAGCTCACAACGAACATTTGTTGTCGGAAATTCTGACCATGTGTACACGGCATTAGAATAACAATTACTCAGTCATGCAACACTGAACCCAAATTAAATTTTCATCATTTTTGGACAATTAGAGATTTCTTTTGGTGGTATTTAAACACCACTGTTTTTTTCTGCTATATAAACCAAAACAGTTTTGACAAAAAAACTGTTTTTCCTTAGTTTTTGTTATAAAATGTTGCAAATAAAAAAATCTTTCTTCATAAATTTAGGCCAAAATATATTCTGCTACATTGGTTTGGTAAAAATAACCCATACCAGAGTATTTAGTCTGTGTGAAAGTTATAGAGTCTACAAATATATGGTATATACAGTATATTTGAAAATTGATCAGTCCTGATGTACTGACTGCTACTCCTTTCTTGAGAACCCCAAAAAATGCCAGGACAGTACAAATACATCCCCCACCAATGACATTTAGTAAGAGGCATTGTGAGTTGTTGTAATTTTTTGCCTCTCTGCTCTCACAGTTGATCTCTGTGAAAAACGCAGAGAGGTTGGCACCCAAATACTGGATTCAGGATAGGTATCGGGATAGAGAAAGGGAACAGAAAGGCACTCAATTAAACAAGGTGCAGAATCCAAAGGCAGCGCCGCACATACAATACCTGTAACCAGAGAAAGAAAACTCAAATACATGGCACAAGCTCAAACCCAGAAATCAGATCACAAGGTATGAATCTACAGAGGTAAAAGAAGTAGACTAGAAAACACAGAAATTCATTCAATTAGCAATCTCTGCAAGAGGGTTCTTTGTATATTTCACTAAACCAGACATAGGTGACGAGAGGGCTAAAAACAGACTGATCAAGTAGACATAGGATAGACTGACACAGAAGCATAAAGAACAGATACACTCCCTGGATAGAATAATGTGAAGGGACAGGAGACAGAAACACAGACCTCATGGGATTAAATCTTGAAAAATGTGTAATTCTGCCTCCAGAAATGCGTAAATGTAGCTTTCCTCATTAATCACAACAAAGCCTCCCTTTCACTTGAGATGTGATTTTTATTCTAATATTAATTAATAATTTCAAAATTATTATTTAGATGCTGGTGAATGTACCAAATGTCCCTTCGATCATTGGTCCTATGGGGAAAGGGACAGGTGTGTCCCGAAGGTCCTAGAGTTCCTCTCCTACAATGAACCATTGGGAATCCTGTTGGTGATAACAGCTGCTATGTTGTCAACCCTCACTGTATGCATCTTAACCATCTTCATTAAATATCAGGACACACCCATTATCAAAGCCACCAATAGGGAGCTGAGCTACATCCTGCTGGTGTCACTCATTTCCTGCTTCCTCTGCAGCCTCGTATTCATTGGTCAACCATCCACATTAAGTTGTCTCTTGAGACAAATCTTCTTCATCATGGCCTTTTCTATCAGTATCTCCTCAGTCCTGGCCAAGACTATCATGGTGATCCTTGCATTTAAGGCCATCAGGCTGAACAGTCCCCTGAGAAAATGGCTGGGTCCTGCCATCCCTCGTAACATTGTAGGACTTTGTTTAATTTTTCAGATGAGCATTTGTTCCTTATGGCTTCACAGGTCCCCTCCTTTTTTAATACTTAACAACCTAAACCATAAAATAATATATGAGTGTAATGAAGGACAGAAAATATTTTTCTATGTGACTCTGGGGTTCATGGGCTTTCTGGCCATGATAAGTTTCTTAGTGGCATTCCTAGCAAGGAACCTCCCAGGAAGCTTCAACGAGGCCAAACTCATCACCTTCAGCATGCTGATCTTCTGCTCTGTCTGGATCTCCTTCATCCCGGCCTCTCTGAGCACCAGTGGAAAATACACAGTGGCTGTTCAGATATTCGCTATATTGGCCTCCAGCACTGGACTGATAAGCTGTATATTCCTACCAAAATGTTATATTATCCTGCTGAGACCAGAGGAGAACAGACGAGAGTTCTTATCAGACCGTAAAAAAAATAATAGGTCTGCTTAAATAATCTCCTCTGGAATTTTAGCTAAACAAAATGATGCAAAGTTGTATATTGGTTATTCTATTAAAAATGTTATCAATCTCATTGTACATTTCAAAAGTTGCCGAAAGAAATGCGCGCAAATAAAGGTTGGCCAGTCTGCAGAAACATTTTCGTGTGCCTTTTTACTATTCAAATCAATGTTAATTAAAAATTTGAAAATCACCAATTATGAACAATGGAAATAAATATAAGGGCAAAGATTTAAGCACAGTATACCCAACTGGAAATTGAAAACATCAGCAAGAGTCAACCATGAGGATAGTAAGGCTTGAGTTTATACATTTTTCTCATATAAGTAACTACTGAAAATAATGGTCACCACATTTAGTTAACTGCAAGAGGGGCAGGATTCCTGCTGACCACTAATGTAAAGGACATTCTTCCTGCTGACCACCAGTATAATAGGGTCCCTTCCCAATGATCACTAATGTAAGGTGGTCCTTCTCCCACTGACCACCAATCTAAGTAAGGGAGCTTTCCACTGACCACCAATGTAAGGGGACATGTTTTCATAGACAGTCCGCTGTGAATGAACTCGGCACACAGTAACATAACCTTTGCAAAAAATTATTAAATAAAAGCATAATATCTAGTCATGACAAAATTACTAACACATTTCATTATGTGTAGTCTAAATCATAAACTATGATTGATGATATGATGATAGCCTAAGCTAGGATTAAAGACACACAGGTCGAAGCGATTTACCAAGTTCATCATGACTAGAGGTTATACCTTTATGCAAAAGATTTTGCAAAGGATCCATGGTGACCTTTTTTTGAGGAATAAACAGGAGCCCAAGTTACTGGTGTTCCATTTGCTTGCATTGGGAGGAAGATGAGGTTGTGTATAGACCTGTGCAAGTCGTTTCAGTCTGAATACAAATTTGGACTCATTTTTGGTTATTCGGAGATTCGGATGTATTTGAATCTCCGAATGAAATAGTAACAAATAGTAACGAATTTTATTGAAATTCATTAAAATTTGTATTGTTTATTCGTTTTCTAACGAATTCCAAATTTTCAAGACAATTAGAATTCGGATCAGTCGAAAAACGACCGGGAACCTTGTTGCCGCTTCCTTAACAACCGATGAGTCATCAGCTGTCAGCTGGCTTCCCCACTGACAGAAGAAATGTAAATAAAACAATGCCGGCAATAATAAATTCTAAAAAAAACAGCGTGGAGGCCCCCCAATCCATACCAGACCCTTATCCGAGCATGCAGCCTGGCAGGCTAGGAAAGCGGGAGACAAGCGAGCGCCCCCCCCCGAACCATAGCAGGCCACATGCCCTCAACATGGGGGGGTGGGTGCTTTGGGGTGGGGGGTTCTGCCCCTCCACCCCAAAGCACCTTGTCCCCATGTTGATGGAAACAAAGGGCCTCTTCCTGACAACCCTGGGTGGTGGTTGTGGGGGTCTGCGGCCAGGGGGCTTATCGGAATCTGGAGCAAGGGGGCCCCCACATTCAATCCCCCAATGTGAATCAGTATAAGATACATAGTACCCCTACCCATTCACCAAAAATGTGTACAGAATGAATAAAGATAGTAAACAAGTTTTTGACAATTCCTTTAATAAAAAATAAAAAGCAATGTCCCCTGATCTAGATCCATTTCACGCCACCCATTGCAACGCTGAATCCAAAAAAAAGAAAAACCCAGCCTCATCAAACGCTCCCTGTGGACTGCCTGCTTCTCTGTCTGACATTTCTTATAGAGGTAAGGGGCAGAGCCACCTGGTGACCCCACCCCTTTGTGGTGCCATCAACCCATCATGTCCCAGTTGGTGACATCACAATGGGCGGGGTCACCTGCTGACATCATCGGGTGACTCCGCCCTTTAGCTATTTAAAAAATGGCAGGCAGTCTGCGAAAAGCGTTCGACAAGGCCGGAGGTTTTTTCTCTTTTTTATGGGTTCGGCGGTGCAGCGGGCAGCATGAAATGGATCTACATCAGGGGACATTGTTTTAGATTTTTTAATAACGGAATTGTCAAAAACTAATTTACTGTCTTTATTAACTTTATACACATTTTTGGTGAATGGGTAGGGGTACTAAGTACCCCATACTCATTCACATGAGGGGCTGGGATCTCGGGGTCCCCTTGTTAAAGGGGGCTTCCAGATTCCAATAACCCCCCTGCCTGCAGACCCCCACAACCACCGGCCAGGGTTGTGGAGATGAGGCTCTTGTCCTCATCAACATGGCTCCAAAGCACCCCTCATGTTGAGAGCATGAGGCCTGGTATGGCTCAGGAGGGGGGGGCGCTCCCTTTTCCTGGGCTGTTGGGCTGCATGCTCGGAAAAGGGTCTGGTATGGATTTTGGGGGGACCCCACGCCATTTTTAAACAAATTTTGACCTAGGATTCCCCTTAGAATCCGTACCAGATCTGAAAGGGCCTGGCATGAATTGTGGGGGGACCTCACGGTTTTTTTTTTTAATTTTCTATTGCTGCTATTGTTTTGTTTAAATTTTAGCTATCAGTTGGGAAGCCCGCTGACAACTGATGACGCATCGATTGTTAAGGACACAGCGGCTAGCTTAACAATCAGCTATTCTTCACACAGAATTTGAATCGATCAGTCATTTTTCAACCAATCCAAATTTGAACCTTTCTAATGCCCTGTACACACGATAGGATTTTCCGATGGAAAATGTGTGATAGGACCTTGTTGTCGGAAATTCCGACCGTGTGTGCGATTTCCGACACACAAAGTTTGAGAGCAGGCTATAAAATTTTCCGACAACAAAATCCGTTGTCGGAAATTCCGATCGTGTGTACACAAATCCGACACACAAAGTGCCACGCATGCTCAGAATAAATTAAGAAATTAAAGATATTGGCTACTGCCCCGTTTATAGTCCCAATGTACGTGTTTTACGTCACCGCGTTCAGAGCGATCGGATTTTCCGACAACTTTGTGTGACCGTGTGTATGCAAGACAAGTTCGAGCCAACATCCGTCGGAAAAAATCCATGGATTTTGTTGTCGGAATGTCCGATAAATGTCCGACCGTGTGTACAGAGCATAAAAATTTGGAATTCATTAGGAAAATAATAAACAAAATGAAATTTATTGAAAACCAAACGAAATTTAAGGAATTACGAAACCACACTAAACCAATTCTGAAAAGAAACAAAATTAGTAACACAATGAGTATATACGAAACAAAACACATTTTTCCATTCTGCACATGTCTAATTGAGTATTCATGGTTTCTATATTTTTCCAAGGACCATTTTTCAAGGATCTTTGTTTTGAGGGAACACTACCTTATTTTCTGGCTATTATTATTTGTTTCCTTTTATTAAAATTAGTAAAGAGCAGTCATGGGTGTCAAAAAGTTTAAGTATGCCATATTCTTTATTTGTCCATGCCAATTTACAGGAAACTGTAGCTATAGTAATTATTAACAATAAGTAATTTCAAGGGTTCCTCTGTGCTAAATAGGTTGAGAAAGGCTCATTTAGAATCTTGATATGTTTTTATAAACAGACTTAAGCCTCGTACACACGATGCGACTGTTGGCAGTAGACATGTGCACAGCCAAAAAATTCGTTCATTTTCGTTTATTATTTTTTTTTTCGTTTTTCGGGTCATTCGTTATGATCGCGGTTCGTAAATTCGTTCATTCGTAAATTCGTAAATGCATTCATTCGTACATTCGTACATTTGTACATTCGTAAATTCGTACTTTCGTAAATTTGTGAAATCGTACATTTGTAAAGTAGAAAATTCGAATATTTGTAAATTCGAAGTCTGAAAATCCAAAAACCCGAAAATTCAAAAATCTGAAATAGTACCTAACTATTAAATTATAGGTATTGTCATTTCCTTTCAAATTTGACTGTCAGTGAACGTAACAAATACGAATTTATCCGAAGTTACGAATTATCCAAAAAGAATGCTGCATCTAAACAAATGGAACGGAACAAATTAATAACAAATAATAATAATAAAACGTTGTTATTATTATTATTGTTATTTATTATTATTAATTCATTACGTTCCATTCCGTTTTTTCGGATCATTCATAACTTCGGATAAATTTGTATGTGTTACGTTCACTAACAGCCAAATTTGAAAGGAAATTACAATACCTATAATTTAAAAGTTACTAGTAATTACTAATAGTTAAGTTATTATTAGTTAACTATTATTTCAGTTTTCCGATTTTTCGAATTTACAAATTTACAAATTCACTAATTTACTAATGTACGAATGTACGAATGTACGAATGTACGAATGCCCGAATTTACGAATGTCCAATTTTATCGAATTTACGAATATTCGGAAAAAATTCGTTAAACGGGTTTTTGTTAATTCGGATATTCCCGAATTAACGAATTTGACGAAATTCGTTAAAAAACGAATTCGGAACAAAACGAATTGCACATGCCTAGTTGGCAGGGGATTGTCTGTTGACAGACTGTTGTCCTAAAATCTTACCGTTAATACGCTCCTCTTGACAATTGCTGTCCAACTTTCGGCCAACAAATGTTGGATGACAGGCTAGTAAATTTTCGGCAGACAACCATTTGTCATCAGATTTTCGTATTGTCAGTACACAAATCCGTCACACAAAAGTCGAAAGTACAAACACGCATGCTCGGAATCAATGCTCACCAAACATGAAATTAGCAGAAGGGGCCCAAAGGGTGGCGCTCAAGAGCTGAAGTTCCTCGTAATACGTCACTAAGTTTGTATTTGTTGCACGACAATTGTGTACCATTAGTATGCAAGACAAGATCCTGGCACACGGCCTTTTGACAAAAACCAGACGCTCGGTTGGCCAACAATCGTACCGTGTGTACGAGGCTATAGAATTGAGAGAAGAATTTACTTATGCAATTAGTGGTCTACTCATATATAGGGTCATGGTGAGCTTTGTGGTTATCTGTGGTGTTGATTACTTAGATAAAAAGTACAGCCTGCTCGGCAATGGAATAAAAAGGCTATGAGGCATAACTAGAAATGGGGCTTTATATTTTGGATAAATCCTGATCTGAACAGATACAATTTCACCATTGTACAAATACAGAGAAAAGTGCGGCAGAGAAGACTGGCATCTGATTTCTTTATGAACTGTACAGGGGGAAATACACAACATGTACCCATACAGTACATATACAACACAATTGAAAATGCGTTTTGTACTTAACGTCTTTTTTAGTTAATAAATAAAAAGAACACATTCGAAATCAGATAATGTTTGTACTGCTGCGCCCTAATTTTCATCTCTACATCATCTGTATTTTTTCCAGCTGGCCTTTGGCCAAGATTTCGCAAAATATCCTTTGAGTTTGATGTACCTGCAGTATGTAGTGAACATATCTTAAAATAATCCTTTGTAATGAAATAAGTACATATTTCTGAGTGCCTGCAAGGCATGATCACTTCATCCTTTTATCGTTCACCTCGGCTACAGAACAAGAATATCCACCCATACCAGAAAAACAGTTGTGTATTCTCATTTAGCACATTTTGAGTTTATTTGATCAAAGATACCTAAGTGTGATCATTACAATACAGGGGAAAGAGCTATACCTAACTAAATCAATCAAATGTGGGGGCGTATCCAAGATGGAGACCGGAGCAGACGTGCAGTGAGAGAGCTCCTCTCAGTTTTCGGCCTAAAGTCCTGCTTCCCTGCAGACCGGTGATTCTACACAGCCCGGTGAGGCTGCATTAACGGCTGAGGACGGTATGACCCAGGGGAGGGGGTCCCTTTCCACCCGAAAGTCCCATAAAGCTGCCCCAAGTACCGCTGTTCGGAGCCCCTGTCCCACCACTGGCTCCAATATGGTGTCTCAGACCGAGGATACTGAGACTGATCCTGCAGAGAAGGAGCAATCAAACTTTGAGGCCCTCATTCAGGCAATCACTAATTGCCAGTCAACCCTCACGGGCAAGATCGAGCAGATGCAGCTCGATATAAGTCTCATAAGAAGGGACATGGATACTTTCCGATCTGGCCTCACTGAAGCTGAGCGCCGCGTGGGAGACGTAGAAGACACACTGCAAGACCACACAGTCTCACTCCGCACGCTGCAAACAAAAATAAAAACCCTGGAAACTCGCGCAGAGGATGCAGAAAAAAGAAATAGGAGGAATAACCTCCGTGTGGTGGGCCTCCCTGAGGGGGCTGAAGGAGCTGACCCCACAGCCTTCACGGAACATCTCCTGCGTACCCTTTTACCCCAGGCACCATTTTCTAATTTCTTTGTGGTGGAGAGGGCACATAGAATGCCTGCTTCCCGGGGGCCCCCGGGAGCTCCTCCACGTACATTCACCCTGAAGCTACTGAACTTCAGGGACCGAGACTTAGTTCTCCGTGAGTCAAGGAAGATTGATCAACTGAGCTATGAGGGAGCTAAATTAATGATTTTTCCGGACTTTTCGGTGGACACCCAAAAACAACGCTGCTCATTTGATCAGGTGAAGCTTAATCTGCGTAATAAGAAGATAAAATAAAGCATGTTGTTCCCAGCCAGGCTGCGAGTCCAAAATGGCGAGACAGTGGGTTTTTTTACCTCCCCTGAAGATGCATCGCACTGGCTGGAGACCCTGCCCAGAGATTGATGACCCCCAACTGTTGTGGGGTATGCTTTAGTTATCGTGTGTTTATTTCCCCATTGATCCCAGGGCCTTCCTGATCACTGGGGTTGATGGGGTTTGGGTTGATGTCCTGTTTGTTCCCCCCCCTTACTATTCGTGGACGAGGGTGGGGGATGGATGGCCACGGCTTCACGGTCCTCCGGAGCTCCAGTTGAAGGAACCAATGTCTTGTGTGCATACCTACTTGTATACTATATTTGGTTTTCACACGCAACTGACATGCACTCAGGGGAGGAAGGGAGTGAGATGCCTCTGAACTTTTAACTTTACACAAGGTTTGTACCTGTTCAAGTTTTGTACCCCCGGAGGGGTCTGTTTGTCTCTCCGGGAGATTCATATTCATATTCTATATTCTGCAGGGAACGTTGATCCTTACAAATTGCTGGAAGACATACTGCAGACGTACTGTGACACTCGGGTGTCCTTTTGATCATTTCCCCATTTGGCAGTTGCCATGACAGTTCTTGGGAAAGAAGCACACCAAAGTTTGGGGGGTGGAGTGGGGTGGGGGGGATGGTGGACGGGGTTGGAGCACATGTTTTTGCTCCCTGTTGGGACTTTTTTTTTGTTGCTGCTGCATATATGTTAGATCTAGCGGCTATGTTTTCTACATCGGGGTCAATGCAGTCCTGATATCTCTCCACTAGATGGCATGAGAGATCTCCCTGATGACACTCTAAAATTGATGCATAAGGCTCTGCTATTTTTGTGTATACTCATAACCAGTATGATTCTGATAATGGTAATTTGCTGCCCTCATTTATTCATTACAAAAAGTCAATGTCTCCCCTGATTATTCTGTCTTGGAATGTTCGGGGTTTGAACTCCGAAGTTAAGAGGTCCTTGGTATTCAATTTTTTGAAACAATATAACCCGCATATATGTGTGCTCCAGGAGACCCATTTGGTTGGGAGCAGGACGCTGGCACTTCGGAAGTCATGGGTTGGTGCATATTACCACTCCACTCGACTTATTCCTCTTACTCTAGGGGTGTCAGCGTCCTGGTCCATAAGTCGCTTGGGTTTGCTGGATCTTCATTTGGATCCGGATGGGAGATATGTAGCCCTTCATGCAATGTGTGATAGACTAGAGTTGCTGATTGTGGGTATATATATTCCCCCTCCAGCCACGGTAGATATCCTTAAAAAGCTTGCTCTAATAATAGCACAATATCCATCGGCTGGAGTTATTTTAACTGGAGATTTCAACATGACCCCAAATTCGGCTTTAGTGCGGGACCCCCTAGTGTATCCCCCTTATCATAATGGGCAGACAATTATGGGTTTAATGATGTGTGGAGAATGAGACACCCAGATAAGAGACAATATACCTGTCACTCGGCCACATATGCGTCTTTCTCTAGGATTGACTTGATCTATACAACTGACTCCCTGCTCTCCTGGATACAGGACGTGGAGATCTTGCCGCGTGGCATTTCGGATCATGCACCCCTCCTACTTAAATTACAAACAGACTTGCCAATGGGCACTGCACTTTGGCGGCTCTCCGGGTTTTGGATTACAGATGAGAGTGTGGCCCCCCTGGTGGAGGGTGAGCTGGGAGTCTATTGGGCGCTTAATGAGGGTACGGTCCCCCCACCGGTACTCTGGGATGCCTTCAAGGCGTACACCAGAGGGCAATATAAAACAGCGATTGGGAAGGTCAGAAAAGACACGAGGTTGGCATTGGAAGAAGCAGAAAGGAAGGTTCTCCTCTTAGAAAACAATTATGTGCACACTAAAGACGTTCTGACATATGACGCTATGCAATCTCTACACAGAGAAATTTCTCTAATGAGGATTGAGACCACTAAGAAACAATTGCTTGCTCAATCACAAAGAATTTTCGAACAGGGAGAGAAGACAGGTAGATTATTAGCCTGGCTGGCTAGGGAACGTTCCTCCTCATTACATATTGTTCACATAAGGGATGACACGGGGGTGCTTCGTTCTGACCCCATTGGTATTAATGATCAATTTGCAAGATATTATGAACATCTTTATACTTCCAAGGCCACCTTTACCAGAGAGAGCCTGCAGACCTTTCTAAACCAAATAGAATTCCCACAACTTTCAGATGAGGCCCGAAATACACTAGACGCCCCAATTACTGTCAAGGAGGTCCAGGCAGCTGTAGAGTCACTACAATCAGCAAAAACTCCGGGCCCTGACGGTTTACCGGCAGAATTTTATAAAACAAACAGTGAACTTCTTGTCCCTAAATTCCACAACCTGCTCCTGACAATGTTACAGGAGGGTTGCCTCCCTCCCTCTATGTCGGAGGTGGTGATTGTGGTTATAGCCAAACCTGATAAAGACCCCACATCATGTGCCTCATATCGCCCCATATCGCTTTTAATTGTAGATGCTAAGATAACCACTAAAATACTCTCAAATAGACTCAACTCGGTCATCCTCTCTGTAATTCATGGCGACCAGACGGGCTTCATGCCGGGCAAAGGTACCGACATTAATTTGCGTCGACTTTATACTAACATATCTCATGCAGGGCAGATGGACTCCCCGGGTGTGGTGGCCTCTCTGGATCCCGAGAAGGCCTTTGATTCGGTGGAGTGGGAGTTCTTATGGCAGGTGCTTGAACGTTTTAATTTTGGTCCTAAGTTTATCTCCTGCATAAAACTCCTGTATAGTAACCCCACAGCAAGAGTTCGAACAACCGGAATGCTTTCCTCCCCCTTTTCTTTAGGCAGGGGAACCAGGCAGAGATGCCCACTATCTCCAGGGCTATTCGCCTTAGCCATTGAACCCCTGGCTATCCTACTTAGAGCATCCCCAAAGGTTGGGGGAATAGCGGTTGGTCCACTGACTGAGAGGCTTTCATTATATGCTGATGATGCATTGTTGTACTTTCCAGATGCGTCTGCCTCTTTGTCGGTGGCCCTGGAAATTATTAATAAATATGGATTCTTCTCAGGCATTCGGATCAATTGGACTAAATCGATTATATTTTCCCTGTCCCCGATCCCACCTTCTGTGGACTCATTGATCCCACTAATCATGGTGTCTAAGTTCAAATATTTGGGAATTGAAATCCAGCGAACAGCATCTTTATATCTAATAGATAATGTATATCCGGTCTTACACCAACTTACTGCCCGATGTCAGGCTTGGAAATCTCTTCCCCTCTCACCTGTAGGAAGGATTAATCTTATCAAGATGACGTTTCTTCCCAAGTTCCTCTATGTCTTCAGCAATACTCCTGTACCCATCCCTAACTCCTTCTTTGACAAGCTAGACCAAGTAGTTAACACATTTGTATGGGGGGGACTGGCCCCTAGAGTCGCACGGACCACCTTACAGCTCCCCTTGTCACTAGGGGGTCTGGCGCTCCCTTGTTTTAAGAAATATTACTGGGACGGCAGTTGTTGTAACTGTCCGCTGGTGGTTTTCCCAGCCAAAGTCTAACCCAACAGTTAATCTTGAAGCTGCTATACTGGGATCTTACTCGGCATTGAGTAATTTGGTGTTCAGGGGTCCTAGGGCGCACCCAGACATGACAATTTCAATGCGAACAACGGTTGGAGTATGGGAACAGATGTCGCGGAACCTTACTGGAACGAACACTATTTCTCCATACACACCACTATGGGGCAATCCCAAACTAAAACATCTTCAAACAGTCCCAGATCCAGACTTGTGGGCAGGACATGGAGTTAAGATCATACAACAAATAATATCAGGGGGCAGGATCATTCCTTATGACACACTAAAAAATGACTTCCAACTGCCCTCCAGAATGTTCTTTCGATACTTGCAACTTCGACATGCAGTACAGGCCCAATACCCTGCAGGAGTTGCTTTACAGTCAAACGGGGTAGAGACCTTCCTAATTTCCAGAAACGTAGATCGCATTCTATCTTCCCTGTATCTTCGGATATTGAGTGAGGAGCCGACTGGGGGGACCAAGCTCTATGACAAGTGGAAAGCGGATCTGCCAGCCCTTGCCGCTGATGATTGGGAGGAGGGAATACAACAGTACATTCCCCTTATGGTATCAGCAAGGGATAGATATATTCAACTCAAATTCCTTCATAGAGCATACTATACGCCGCAGAGATTATCTAGAATATATCCGACACAATCAGATAGATGCCCGAAGTGCAAGGGGGAACTAGGTACCTTTATACATGTTGTCTGGTCCTGCCCTGTTATACAGCAGTTTTGGTCGGAAGTGGTAGATGTTATCAACTCGGTGGGCAATCTGCATATACAAATGAACCCGATTATTTTACTTCTCGGAGTATGCGACAACCTTATTTCTAATACACACAAAAGATTGTTTGTATTCTACACCTCATTCTATGCTAGGAAAACTATCCTAATTAAATGGAAGCAACCTGATCCTCCCACGGTCTCCCAATGGAAAGCCTTGGTAAATTCCACATTACCACTTTATAAACTCACATATATTAACCGCAAATGCCCTAAGAAATTCTCCAAGATCTGGGGAGCATGGTCCAAACAATAAGATTGACATAACTTGCCGGATGTGTGGTAAATCAGCGTCTGATGTGTCCTCTCCCTCCCCCTCTCTCCCCTCCCCCGGTCCCCCTCCCCCCCCCCCCAATGCCTGGATCCTTCATAATTCAATACTCAGATACATTGGCAAATAGATAATAATATAATCTGATTCGTTAGCTGAAGGTATTGTTGGGTAGAGGATAGTACTGAAACCCTATATAAGTAACGAGGTTTCGTTTTCCCTGATGCAACTACTTATATGTACTATGAATCGTAGGCAATGACATAATATGATGTTTGAAATCTTCTGATTTGAAAATGTTCACTATGATTATTATGTATATCTACTATGTAGCAGCACTTTGTTATATGTTCATATTTTTGTATGTTTAAACTTTCTCCTTCTGGAGACAAATAAAAACTTTTCTGTTAAAAAAAAAAAAAAAAACAATCAAATGTGCAAAAAATATTAATAATCTCCCCAATATTCAAAGCCTAAATATAAAATAGCGAATGTCAGTACTGCTGCCCACAAGTATCAGCAAAAATCATACTGTAAATATCAAACCAGTGCCGAGCATTACTTTAAATAAATAAATATAGTAAGAATAAAATTATGCCTTATGATAGAAACAATAATTTATCAATAAAAATTGAATAATCAAAATAAAATTTAAAACAACAGTTTAACATGTTCATATATCCTTAACCTCCCTGGCGGTATGATTATTTCGGATTTTAGGTGCTGAAAGCGGTACAATTATTTTGCATGGAAATTTGGCGTTTTATATTGTAGGTCTGTAATTCTTAACAATAACACACTTAAATCTGTCCAAACAAGAGTCTAGTAGATATCCCGGGTATGATAAAGTTTGAAACACAAAAACATAAATTATAATATAATTTAAAAAAATAAATAATTAAAAAAAATAAAAATAAATAGTAATAAAATTAATTTCCACACGATTCACTATCGCTCAATTCTGCAAGTGTTCTAATTTACTATCGCTGTTTTCTAGCTGGTCTAAAGCCATTTTTGACGTAAAGGGACACTTTTTGGTTGCTATGGACAATCTCCAGTTTCCAGGCAGAAAGAACAGTATATGCAATATAAAACTGCATGCAGGGCATGGGCCAAAGCACTGGGGACAAAGGGGATGTGAAATAATTTCATACAGTACTGTAATCTGTAAGATTACAGTACTGTATGTGTTATGATTTTACACTTTTTTTTAATTTGCTGCCAGGCTCCGCCCCCGTGCGTCGCGCCGCTCGCAGGGAACGGAGCCTGGCACGGAGAGGCTTCGGAGGAGGACGGAGCCCGCAGACACAGCGGGGGACATCGCAGGATCCCGGGGACAAGGTAAGTAAGGAGGCACCAGGATTATGCGATGTAATCCCGAGTGTGGCTTGGGGTTACCGCTAATGGTCCTGAATTTTAACCCCGAGCCACACGCGGGAAAACCGCCAGGGAGGCTACTAAACATGAATGTTCATGATAATAATTTTTCCAAATATATCCAATATTGTGCCAAATATTTTTGAAAATTCCACCATAAAAAAATAAATCCCTAGGATGTTTTTTCACCACTTGTGCAAAAGCCCTTCACCAACACTTCAATGCTCTCACCTTATATTTTGACCTAACATATATTTCCCCTTTAAGTGGGGTCTCATATGCCATGAATGTTGCTTCTCTCTCCTGCATCCAGCTGTTCCTCAATCCACCTCCATCCTCTGCAGTCCTTTAGTCAATATATACTTGAAGCTTAAAAAAGAAGAGCATATATAGTGCTCCCTGTATGTATTGTATGAGACCAAGCTCATACAACATTCCAGTAAGGATGAGCTGAACACCCCCCTGTTCGGTTCGCAGCAGAACATCCGAACAGGTAAAAAATTTGGAAGAACACACGAACACCGTTAAAGTCTATGGGACACGAACATGAAAAATCAAAAGTGCTCATTTTAAAGGCTTAAATGCAAGTTATTGTCATAAAAAGTGTTTGTGGACGTGGGTCCTGCCCCAGGGGACATGGATCAATGCAATTTTTTTTTTAAACGGCAGTTTTTTCGGGAGCAGTGATTTTTTTAGTGCTTAAAGTGAAACAATAAAAATCAAATATTCCTTTAAATATCATGCCTGGGTGGTGTCTATAGTATGCCTGTAAAGTGGCGCATTTTTCCCGTGTTTAGAACAGTACCACAGCAAAATGACATTTCTAAAGGAAAAATTGTCATTTAAAACTGATCGTGGCTGTAATGAATTGTTGGGTCTCAGCAATATAGATAAAACTCATTGGAAAAAAGGGCATGGGTTCCACCCCAGTCCATTACCAGGCCCTTTGGGTCTGGTATGAATATTAAGGGGAACCCCAAACGACAATGTAAAAAAAAAAATTGTGTGGGGGTCCCCCCAAAATCCATACCAGGCCCTTCAGGTCTGATATGGAAATTAAGGGGAACCCTGCGCCAAATAAAAAGAAATGGCGCAGAGGTCCCCCCAAAAGCCATACCAGACCCTTCAATGTACCCTATTACCAATTCACATAGGTGGGGGTTGGGATCTGGGGGTCCCCTTGTTAAATGGGGCTTCCAGATTCCGATAAGCCCCCCACCCACATACCCCCCACAACCACTGGGCAAGGGTTGTGGGTATGAGGCCATTGTCCCCATCAACATGGGGACAAGGTGCTATGGGGTCAGACTCAAAAGCACCCTCCCCATGTTGAGGGCATGTGGCCTGGTACGGTTCAGGAGGGGGGGCGCTCTCTCGTTTACCCACCTTTTCCTGCGGCCTGCCAGGTTGCATGCTTGGATAAGGGCCTGGTGTGGATTTTGTGAGAGACCCCTACGCCGTTTTTTTTTTTTTTTTGGTGCAGGGTTCCCCTTAAAATCCACACCAGACCTGAGGGGTCTGGTATGGATTTTGGGGGGACCCCTACACCATTTTTTTTTTTATTTGGCACAGGGTTCCCCATAATTTCCATTCCAGACCTGAAGGGCCTGGTATGGATTTTGGGGGGACCCCCACACAATTTTTTTTTTTTTGGTTCGGGGGTTCCCCTTAATATTCATACCAGATCCAAAGGGCCTGATAATGGACTGGGGGGGAACCCATGCCCTTATTTTCAATGAGTTTTATCTATGTTGCCAAGACCCGACAATTCACATTCACGGCTTCAAATACAGTCGCAATCAGTTTTAAATGACAATTTTTCATTTATAAATGTCATTTTGCTGCAGTATTGTTATAAACAAGGGAAAAATGCACCACTTTATAGGGGCACTATAGACACCCCCCAGGCATGATATTTAAAGGAATATTTCATTTTTATTGTTTCACTTTAAGCATTAAAAAAATCACTTTTTATGAAAATAACTTGCATATAAGCCTTTAAAATGAGCACTTTTGATTTTTCATGTTAGTGTCCCATAGATTTTAATGGTGTTCTGGAGGCTTTTGAATTTGCCCCGAACACTGCATATTGTTCGGTGTTTGCTGAACATCCGAACAACCAAAGTTCGGCCTGAACTTATGCTTGGACCGAACTGTTTGCTCATCCAAATATTCCAGCAGTCGGAAAGGTGGAATTAATTTATCTTCATATATTTCTTGAGAGATATTGTTCAGAAATATTACTGTCCCAAGTGAAAGAGCCCCTTCATTCTTTCAACACAAACAACACATATAGAACCCAGGATAACAGGGGTAACATGAAATGCTGAGTCCAGTGTGGTTGTACGGTGAGTCTGGTTAGTGCAGACCCAACTGAGGTTCTCGGTCATCCTGTACCCCTAATAGACACAGGGTAATTTACACATAGGAGGGACTGGGGAAGCTGGACAAGAAGTTTCCATAGCTCTCTAAGGTAAGCTGGGTTCCACAAGCTCCCCCGCCCAAAGTGACTCCCATTACACAAGCTATCTCCTGTTGTAGTATGGAGTGTTTTTTTTGTAGACTCGCATAACCACCCTCAATGTAGGCAGGGGAACATCAACTGTCTAAATCATGCAGCATTGACCTGTCACTTCACATCTGCAATAGCCATTTAGCCTGAAATGTTTAGGTAGGACATTCTGGATCCACATACTGCTGCAGCAAACCAGTTTAAACATATGGATGGCTTAATAAAGTTTATCTGCATTCAGAGGTGCATAGTCAAGCTTGATGTTGTTTAGTTGCTGCAATAAGTGATGTTGCTATCTGAAATGTGCATGGATTCAAAGATGTTACACCATGACTTTTAGTCCAATGGTCTCAGACTATTATGTAGCTGTGGGTATAACTAGTTACAGCCAGCAAAAGTTCAAATGGCAGTAGATCAGAGAGGCATAGCAAAGCTCAACAGTAGTAGCTCGGGCAGTGGGCAATGCATCCAGTCTCGTAAGTGTAACCTGGACGCTATTACTGACACTCAGTGTGATTAGAAACTATAGATCTGCCTGAAGGCTCTCACCGCTTCGGCACCCTGTGTCATATTCACTTTCGGGTCCCGTGTCTCTCAGCTGCAGTGTTTTACACACGCCTCCTGGACTTGATTCAGAAATGACTCGGTACTGATCAGACCTTGTTGGCGGGCTCTGTCAGAGCCACTCCATCATGATGGATATGCGTGTTGGGGCAACGTGTATATCCCCCCCATCATGGTGGAACGCTGGGCCTGTAGGCAGTGCCATTTTTAGTCCTGATGCCGTTGGGGCCCTTGTTTCATGGTGAATCACTCATTCCCAACTCCCAACAGTATTTGTAATCCCTGGATGACCAAGTAATCAAGTTCTCCCTAGCAGATCCCCTCAACAGACAAGAGAAAAGATAACCACACTCAAAAAAAAAAAACACATTAATGTAGCGCGTAGGCCTCATCACTCTAGTAGCTCTGGCGAGGCTCTTTTAAGTACAATCCAGTCCTGAATGACCACTCCCACACTCAGAGTGGTTAAGCATAGGAACAAAGCTGCAGCTCCTGAGTGGAGTCAGGCAAAAGGTAGCCTATCTGATCTTGGGTTTACCTCTCCAGTCTGCATCTCTGTGGGGATCTGTCTCTTGGTCTCACATGGCAGTATAACACTTGAACAGCAGGATACTAAAACAGCAGGATCCTGGAACAGCAGATTACTAGAACAGCAAGACCCTGTCTATGAAGCAGCATAAACCTTGTGGTCTCTCAGCTCAGCCTCTTAACTCCCAGCAGCAACACTGAAGCCACATGACCCTAGGCTCTCAGCACTTTGGTTCAGGCACAGCAACAGCAGCTCTGTCTTAAGCCCTGTTCTTGGGCTTCCATCAGAGCCACAGTGGCAGCCTCATAAGCTGTCATTTCACAGGCTCTTGAAAGCTTGTTCAATGGGGTGATGGGCAGTGCTAACTCCTGGGCCATGTGGTGGTTCAAATTCCTCCTAAGGTACTTTACCAAGAGCAGGATCAGTCCTGGACTGCCAGTCTCAGTCCACCTTCAGCTCCCCTCTCCCTACGTTGTTCATCTCCAAGAGGGAGCAATGAGCTTTGTGACTGGAGGAAGAACACTCTGCCAGGAGGCTTAAAGGGGCTTCCCGCAGCTACTACACAAACTATTGTATAGTATAATGATCACTTAATATTTAACACTGCATTACTGAAAACAGTAGATTTTTCAAGGGAGAGTAGCACACATACTACAATAACTAAAAAAAATAAAAAATAGTACTTAGAGTTGCTTGGCAGAACATAGCATTACCAAGAAAATATGTGAGCCGACTATCTAAAGGGACAAATCATATGTAATAAGATGTGAGCATTGTTGGATAAAGAGGCAATGATGGGACAGTGACTCAAGAGAATGACAGAGCTCAGATGTTATGGTTGTCTAAAAAAGATCTAATGGAGTTTTTTAGAAGGGTTGAAGAGTCCTGAATGGCACCTGGATAGAAATTCCAGAGTAGGGGAGAAGCATATGAGAAGTCCTCGATGAAGAAGTGTGGGGAGGCAAATTGAGGAGAGAAAAAGGACACTATATCAAAATGAGTGATGAAACTGTATGGAAGGGGCACACTATTCCCAGCTGTAAATTAAAGACAAATGTACCACCCTCTTGGTATAGAGAAGGCCGTAAGGTAAATTAAGCTTAGCTCCTCTGTAGTCAGTGGAGCATGGGTTAATTGCTTAGGGCTGCTAAGTGTTTCACAGGCTGCTGTTCTGTTACTTCCCCTTGTCTTCTAGAGACTTCTAGAATTACAGTGGAAGAGACAGCAGAATAGGCACCCTGAATATTTATGTGACTCCAGCTAATCCCTTGGGAGGTATGCCCAGAAGGTGGGGAGAAAGCCCATAAATAGTCTGAGGCCTGGGCAGCAGGTTGCAGTGTTCCTGGGTCCAGTCCTGCAGAAGGAGACCACTGTGCAGAGGCTTTGCCCCATGGTGCAGGATCCTTGAGATAGGTTTGAAGAAGACACAAAGGTCCCAGCTAGGCTTAGCTGGGGGGCCTCTTCGCAGATTCATGTCCAGGTTAGGTCAGGAGGTAGCTCACTGGAGTGACCAAGGAGAAAATTGGTGGGAAAGAGTCCAACTGTCCTATCGTGGTGTCAGTCTACATCTCCCTCTCTGAAAAGAGCCTGGTGGATATCGACAGGAGGCATCCAGTGATCCTTTGGCAAAGTGAGAAGATGACCGCAGTGCAGAAGGAAAGTGACTGTGTGTAGCTTTTGACTCTTGAGGGCATACAAGTCCCCAGCAGCATTAGGAATCCTGTTCAGCATCCAGTTTGTGAAGTGCAGCCAGAAGCTAAGGAGTCCTCAAATCATTCAGTTTGCAGTTTATTGGGGTAACCCATGTTTTCTATCCAAGGGTTAGTCAGTGGAGCATGGGTTAATTGCTTAGGGCTGCTAAGTGTTTCACATGCTGCTGTTCTGTTACTTCCCCTTGTCTTCTAGAGGCTTCTAGAATTACAGTAGGAGAGACAGCAGAATAGGCACCCTGAATATTTATGTGACTCCAGCTAATCCCTTGGGAGGTATGCCCAGAAGGTGGGTAGAGAGCCCATAAATAGTCTGAGGCCTGGGCAGCAGGTTGCAGTGTTCCTGGGTCCAGTCCTGCAGAAGGAGACCACTGGGCAGAGGCTTTGCCCCATGGTGCAGGATCCTTGAGATAGGTTTGAAGAAGACACAAAGGTCCCAGCTAGGCTTAGCTGGGGGACCTCTTCGCAGATTCATGTCCAGGTATCAGGTTAGGTCAGGAGGTAGCTCACTGGAGTGACCAAGGAGAAAATTGGTGGGAAAGAGTCCAACTGTCCTATCGTGGTGTCAGTCTACATCTTCCTCTCTGGGAAGAGCCTGGTGGATATCGACAGAAGGCATACAGTGATCCTTTGGTAAAGTGAGAAGATGACCGCAGTGCAGAAGGGAAGTGACTGTGTGTAGCTTTTGACTCTTGAGGGCATACAAGTCCCCAGCCGCATTAGGAATCCTGTTCAACATCCAGTTTGTGAAGTGCAGCCAGAAGCTAAGGAGTCCTCAAATTGTTCAGTTTGCAGTTTATTGGGGTAACCCATGTTTTCTATCCAAGGGTTAGTCAGTGGAGCATGGGTTAATTGCTTAGGGCTGCTAAGTGTTTCACAGGCTGCTGTTCTGTTACTTCCCCTTGTCTTCTAGAGGCTTCTAGAATTATAGTGGAAGAGACAGCAGAATAGGCACCCTGAATATTTACGTGACTCCAGCTAATCCCTTGGGTGGTATGCCCAGAAGGTGGGGAGAGATCCCATAAATAGTCTGAGGCCTGGGCAGCAGGTTGCAGTGTTCCTGGGTTAGGGTTCCTATCCAAGTTCATTGTTCCAAACAAAAACCCTAAAAAGAACCCCTAGACTGCTTTAGGAGCCAGTAGAATAATTAAAGAAAACTACATTTAAAAAAAAAAAAAAAGAATAACAATTTGAAACCAAAATTAGGGACAAGGCTAGCAATTTGTAGACTCCTCTGAAATGCTTACATTTACAGTAAGTACAATGTAAGTGATGGTAGTATAATATGATTTTGTTAGTGAACAACATCAGTAGCTGACACTCCTGTGACTGCACTAGGGAGATCTGTTCAAGGTAAAGGTCTATCATTAACATCCCTCAAGGATCTGCTCCTCACCACCACGTATAATTACTGGAAAAAAAACTGGGACATTTAGCCAGCAATTTTCTAAATCTTGAACCCTTCAGATCCTGTTCCAATTCCCAGAGCCTGTAATCATTGTCCACAATTCCTGTAATCATCAATATTTCTTACTGCATAACAAACATTTGATTTGACTGATGGTACAGCAACCCCTGGAGGATCTTCGGAGAGGAAACTGAACCAGTAATTATGTCAGTTTGGTGTCAGCAGAGTGCCAACTTCTCACCTGCTCCCCACTGCCGGCTCATGTAACTATCTGTACACTTTTTCTATTTATAGGAGGAAGCATTGACTACGAGGTAACTCCCCATACAGATTGAGTAACTTTATATGTATATATACAACTTAAATATCTTTATTTGTACATTTGAATGGAATAGAATGGCTTGAATGGAACTTTTGGATAAGAATGATACAAATGATTCATAATCTGTCATCGTAACACAACTGATTGAGGGTCATGCTATGAGCACATAATATAACATTTTCTTTATCAAAATGTTATTTAAAAGAATAAAATTTGAAATTGGTAATCCATAGACCTATACTTCTGATGACGTCATTCCTCTGTCTATTACTTATCTGTCACAAAATCATCTATTATTGGTAAGTGCACCAAAATGTACTGCAAGAAATTAAGTTGTAGCTCCAGGCTAAATGATTTTGTGAGCTTTTAAAAAAAAATGATTACATTTTTTTTTTTTTTACAATAATTTAATTCACTCCATATATATTATTCTTAAAGGAACAAAACTAGAGATGGAGATTGACACAAGATGACTTCATTTAAATAAAACAAAAATTCCCAATTTACTTTTTTACCCCTTTTTTGCAACTTTAAGTAACAAAGTATATTTAAGCAAAAAGAAATGATGTTTTACAGATTTTTATCTTTTTTTTTTTTTTTATGTTACATTTTTAACAACTGAAAATAAAGGACAAATCAAGGCAAAGTGTATTGAAGCAAAATTCCATTATTTGTTTGAAATTTTTAATAAATAGATTCCCTACTGTCTGGGTCACTATATCACCCCAGTGCCAGAATGACTGAAATTTGTCAAAAAGCCTCAAAGATGTTACATATTTTTTTTTTCGAACAATTTTATTTACCGTATTTATCGGCGTATAACACGCATTTTTTTTTCTCCTGAAAACAGAGGGTAAACAGTGCCTGTGTGTTATACGCCGATACTGTCTGTTGGTGTGTGTTGCTGTCTGTTGGTGTGTGTTGCTGTCTGTTGGTGTGTGTTGCTGTCTGTTGGTGTTTGCTGGGTTGCATTTTGGGGACTTTTCCTTTTAGTTTTTAATTTGCCTTTTGCTGTCATTTTTTAAATAGCTTTTTTTTTTTTTTTTCTTGTTTCATCAGTCTATCAATTAAGGGGTGTGGTTAATTGCTCACAGGTGCCTATTTAACTTGTTGTAGGACTCAGTCTGAGCGTGCTCAGTTTGAAGCTGTGGAGCTTGGTGTAAGTGGAGCTGGATTAAGTGGGAGTTAAAAACAAGTGTTAGAGTATACAAGTCTTGCTGTCTGTTGGTGTGTGTTGCTGTCTGTTGGTGTGTGTTGCTGTCTGTTGGTGTGTGTTGCTGTCTGTTGGTGTTTGCTGGGTTGCATTTTGGGGACTTTTCCTTTTAGTTTTTAATTTGCCTTTTGCTGTCATTTTTTAAATAGCTTTTTTTTTTTTTTTCTTGTTTCATCAGTCTATCAATTAAGGGGTGTGGTTAATTGCTCACAGGTGCCTATTTAACTTGTTGTAGGACTCAGTCTGAGCGTGCTCAGTTTGAAGCTGTGGAGCTTGGTGTAAGTGGAGCTGGATTAAGTGGGAGTTAAAAACAAGTGTTAGAGTATACAAGTCTTGCTGTCTGTTGGTGTGTGTTGCTGTCTGTTGGTGTGTGTTGCTGTCTGTTGGTGTGTGTTGCTGTCTGTTGGTGTTTGCTGGGTTGCATTTTGGGGACTTTTCCTTTTAGTTTTTAATTTGCCTTTTGCTGTCATTTTTTAAATAGCTTTTTTTTTTTCTTGTTTCATCAGTCTATCAATTAAGGGGTGTGGTTAATTGCTCACAGGTGCCTATTTAACTTGTTGTAGGACTCAGTCTGAGCGTGCTCAGTTTGAAGCTGTGGAGCTTGGTGTAAGTGGAGCTGGATTAAGTGGGAGTTAAAAACAAGTGTTAGAGTATACAAGTCTTGCTGTCTGTTGGTGTGTGTTGCTGTCTGTTGGTGTGTGTTGCTGTCTGTTGGTGTGTGTTGCTGTCTGTTGGTGTTTGCTGGGTTTCATTTTGGGGACTTTTCCTTTTAGTTTTTAATTTGCCTTTTGCTGTCATTTTTTAAATAGCTTTTTTTTTTTTTCTTGTTTCATCAGTCTATCAATTAAGGGGTGTGGTTAATTGCTCACAGGTGCCTATTTAACTTGTTGTAGGACTCAGTCTGAGCGTGCTCAGTTTGAAGCTGTGGAGCTTGATGTAAGTGGAGCTGGATTAAGTGGGAGTTAAAAACAAGAGTTTAAAACAGGAAGTTATAACAGGGGTCATAGTACCTGTGTAGTGTGAGTATCTGAGTGTTGTCTGAGTAGTGTGTGTGGATCGTTAGTACTTGTGTATTGTGTACCTGTGTATTGTCTTGTCGTGTACCTGTGTATTGTCTTGAGTATTAGTGCCAGGAAGCTAGTTGTTAGGTAATTTGGACAGGGTAAAATCCCCAAATCCTCACTAAATTTAATAGGTACGATGCCCGGCGGGTGTGGAGAGGCGACTCTTTGTACATCTTGCCGCATGTATGCATTCCTTGATCATCCGATCGAGGGCGAATACTGCTGTGCAAAATGTAAGCACATTGTTTCCCTGGAAGCCCAGGTTCTGAATCTGGGGAAGCAACTGTCAGCACTGAGAAGTCCCTCCATACTAAAGGTGAGCCAGGAACTTACACGGCAGGGGCCAGCACAGAGGCGGGTGGAGACAAAGAGGTGCAGGCACTAGCAAAGAGTAGATGGGTGACAGTCAGGAGGGGTAGAGGGGGAAGTGCCAGGGAGGCCGATCCAGGACTGGAGCATCCCAATAAGTACGCTCCATTGAGTGACATTGGTGAAACCAGTCAGGCACCAGCACTGCTGGAGATGAGGGACTCTCCTAGCTGCCAGGGGAAGAACTCCTCCAGTGAGAGTGGGGGGGCAGCAAAGGGAAAGGAAAGACAGATTCTGGTGGTAGGGGACTCAATTCTTAGAAGGACAGAGAGGGCAATCTGTAACCAAGACCTGAAGCGCCGAACAGTATGTTGTCTACCGGGCGCTCGGGTTCGGCACATCACGGATCTTGTGGACAGATTACTGGGAGGGGCTGGGGAAGACCCGGCTGTCATGGTGCACGTTGGCACCAATGACAAAGTCAGAGGCAGATGGAGTGTCCTAAAGAACGATTTTAGGGACTTAGGAGCTAAATTGAGGAAAAGGACCTCCAAGGTAGTGTTCTCAGGAATACTACCGGTACATCGAGCCACACCAGAGAGGCAGAGGGAGATTAGGGAAGTAAACAAGTGGCTGAAGAGCTGGTGTAGTAAGGAGGGGTTTGGGTTCCTGGAGGGCTGGGCCGACTTCTCAGTCGACCGGTCTAAACTATGTGGCATGTTCACCAATGCCAGGAGCCTGGCGGACAAGATGGGTGAACTAGAGATACTGTTGTACAAGGAGGATTTGGATTTTGTGGGAATTTCAGAGACCTGGTTCAACAGCTCTCATGATTGGCTGGCAAACATTCAAGGGTATACCCTATACCGCAAGGACAGAGAGGGTAAAAAAGGGGGAGGGGTATGCCTATATATCAAGAATAATGTACAAGTGAATGTGAGAGATGACATCACTGAGGGGGCTAGGGAGGAGGTGGAATCTTTATGGGTAGAGCTCCAAAGGGATGAAGCTAAGGGGAAAATAATACTGGGAGTATGCTATAGGCCCCCTAACCTGAGGGAGGAAGTGGAGACGGATCTCCTATCACAAATTGGATTAGCAGCAAGGATGGGAAGTGTTATCATAATGGGGGATTTTAATTATCCATAGACTGGGCGGAGGGAACCGCGCATTCATTTAAGGCTCGCCAGTTCCTTAGTGTCTTGCAGGACAATTTTATGGGTCAGATGGTAGACGCACCAACTAGAAATAAAACATTACTAGATCTACTGATTACCAACAATACAGACCTGATAACAGATGTGGAAATACGGGGCAATTAAGGTAACAGCGATCACAGGTCAATTAGTTTCAGTATAAATCACACAAATAGGAGACATGAAGGGAACACAAAGACACTGAATTTCAAAAGAGCCAACTTCCCTAAACTACAAACCTTGCTAAAAGGCATAAATTGGGATAAAATATTAGGAACAAAGAATACGGAGGAGAGATGGGTTTGCTTTAAGAGCATATTAAATAAGGGCATTAGCCAATGTATCCCATTGGGTAATACATTTAAAAGAGCGAACAAACATCCTGGATGGCTTAACTCCAATGTAAAAATGCATATAAAAGCAAAGGAGAAGGCCTTCAAAAAATACAAGGTTGAGGGATCATCCACAGCATTCAGAATTTATAAAGAATGCAATAAGAAATGTAAGGGTGCAATTAGGATGGCTAAGATAGAACATGAAAGACACATAGCGGAGGAGAGCAAAAAAAATCCCAAGAAATTCTTTAAGTATGTAAACAGTAAAAAAGGGAGGACAGACCATATTGGCCCCATAAAGAATGAGGAAGGACATCTGGTTACAAAGGATGGGGAGATGGCAAAGGTATTGAATTTATTCTTCTCCTCAGTCTTCACGAGTGAATCGGGGGGCTTCAGTAACCAAAACTGCAGTGTTTATCCTCATGACACAACACAGGAAGCACCTACATGGTTAACAGAGGACGGAATTAAAATTAGACTTGAGAAACTTAACATTAATAAATCACCGGGACCAGATGGCTTGCATCCGAGGGTACTTAGGGAACTCAGTCAGGTGATTGCCAGACCGTTGTTCCTAATTTTTACAGACAGTCTATTGACTGGAATGGTACCAGCTGATTGGAGAAAAGCCAATGTAGCACCAATATTTAAAAAGGGCCCAAAAAACATCCCTGGGAATTACAGACCAGTTAGCCTAACATCAATAGTATGTAAACTCTTGGAGGGGATGATAAGGGACTATATACAAGATTTTAGGAATAAGAATGATATCATTAGCAGTAATCAGCATGGATTCATGAAGAATCGTTCTTGCCAAACCAATCTATTAACCTTCTATGAGGAGGTGAGTTGCCATCTAGATAAAGGAAGGCCCGTAGACGTGGTGTATCTGGATTTTGGAAAAGCATTTGACACAGTTCCCCATAAACGTTTACTGTACAAAATAAGGTGCGTTGGCATGGACCATAGGGTGAGTACATGGATTGAAAACTGGCTACAAGGGTGTGTTCAGAGGGTGGTGATAAATGGGGAGTTCTCAGAATGGTCAGGGGTGGGTAGTGGGGTTCCCCAGGGTTCTGTGCTGGGACCAATCCTATTTAATTTGTTCATAAACGACCTGGAGGATGGGATAAACAGTTCAATCTCTGTATTTGCAGACGATACTAAGCTAAGCAGGGCAATAACTTCTCTGCAGGATGTGGAAATCTTGCAAAAAGACCTGAACAAATTAATGGGGTGGGCGACTACATGGCAAATGAGGTTCAATGTAGAAAAATGTAAAATAATGCATTTGGGTGGCAAAAATATGAATGCAATCTATACACTGGGGGGAGAACCTCTGGGGGAATCTAGGATGGAAAAGGACCTGGGGGTCCTAGTGGATGATAGGCTCAGCAATGGCATGCAATGCCAAGCTGCTGCTAATAAAGCAAACAGAATATTGGCATGCATTAAAAGGGGGATCAACTGCAGAGATAAAACGATAATTCTCCCGCTCTACAAGACTCTGGTCCGCCCGCACCTGGAGTATGCTGTCCAGTTCTGGGCACCAGTCCTCAGGAGGGACGTACTGGAAATGGAGCGAGTACAAAGAAGGGCAACAAAGCTAATAAAGGGTCTGGAGGATCTTAGTTATGAGGAAAGGTTGCGAGCACTGAACTTATTCTCTCTGGAGAAGAGACGCTTGAGAGGGGATATGATTTCAATTTACAAATACTGTACTGGTGACCCCACAATAGGGATAAAACTTTTTCGCAGAAGAGAGTTTAATAAGACTCGTGGTCACTCATTACAATTAGAAGAAAAGAGGTTTAACCTTAAACTACGTAGAGGGTTCTTTACTGTAAAAGCGGCAAGGATGTGGAATTCCCTTCCACAGGCGGTGGTCTCAGTGGGGAGCATTGATAGCTTCAAGAAACTATTAGATAATCACCTGAATGACCGCAATATACAGGGATATGTAATGTAATACTGACACATAATCACACACATAGGTTGGACTTGATGGACTTGTGTCTTTTTTCAACCTCACCTACTATGTAACTATATGTAACTATGTTTTACCAACAGGGGGCAGGATCGGGCGGTCTTCCTCGGGAGCCACCCTTTGGGGGGTGTCAGGCTGGCCTCCCCACCTCTCTTGGCCCTGGGACAGCACTGCTTGCATAGTCTAAAGTTGATAAAAAAATCGCTTGCCAGCCCCTCCTCTTCCTAGCTTTAGCTTTAGACTGACGGAGGAGAGCCGTCACATGACCATCTATGTAACGTCAGATAGAGCAGTCATGTGACCAGGTCAGTGGAAAAAACTGAGCTATTGATGTGTATGGAAGCTTCATATTACAATATGAGTGACACAGGAGGAGCAGTGTAGAAGGGGCTGGCAGTGATTTTTTTCTTAACAGTAGAGAATGCTGGCAGTGCTGTCCCAGGAGACCCCAGTGCAGGGGGAGGGGGCTGTATACTAGATGGGGGGCTGTATACTGGATGGGGGGCTGTTTACTGGATGGGGGGTTGTTTACTGGATGGGGGGCTATGTACCGGATGGGGGGCTGTGTACCGAATGGGGGGGCTGTGTACTGGGGAGGGGTTGTGTACTGGATGGGGGGGCTGTGTACTGGGGAGGGGGGCTGTGTACTGTGCAGAGGGAGGGTGACTCTGTACTGTAAAGGGAGCTGTGAAAACATTTTTTCCTTAAACTTCCCTTTTAAAATTGGGGTGCGTGTTATACGCCTGTGCGTGTTATACGCCGATAAATATGGTACTTATATCCATTATTCTCAGAGAAGAAAACCCAAAAAGGTTAAATGACACAAGATTACTTCATTAAAATAAATATACAGTATCTCACAAAAGTGAGTACATCCCTCACATTTTTGTAAATATTCATGGTTCCCTCGCACTCATGCAGCCCCAGACCATGACACTCCCACCACCATGCTTGACTGTAGACAAGACACACTTGTCTTTGTACTCCTCACCTGGTTACCGCCACACACGCTTGACACCATCTGAACCAAATGAGTTTATCTTGGTCTCATCAGACCACAGGACATGGTTCCAGTAATCCATGTCCTTAGTCTGCTTGTCTTTAGCAAACTGTTTGCAGGCTTTCTTGTGCATCATCTTTAGAAGAGGCTTCCTTCTGGAATGACAGCCATGCAGACCAATTTGATGCAGTGTGCGGTGTATGGTTTGAGCACTGACAGGCTGACCCCCCACCCCTTCAACCTCTGCAGCAATGCTGGCAGCACTCATACGTCTATTTCCCAAAGACAACCTCTGGATATGACGCTAAGCACAAACACTCAACTTCTTTGTTCCACCATAGTGAGGCCTGTTCTGAGTGGAACCTGTCCTGTTAAACTGCTGTATGGTCTTGGCCACCATGCTGCAGCTCAGTTTCAGGGTCTTGGCAATCTTCTTATAGTCTAGGCCATCTTTATGTAGAGTAACAATTCTTTTTTTCAAATCCTCAGAGAGTTCTTTGCTATGAGGGGGCCATGTTGAACTTCCAGTGACCAGTATGAGAGAGTGAGAGTGATAACACCAAATTTAACACACCTACCTGAGATTTTGTGACACTAATGGTCACATGACACCGGGCAGGGAAAATAGATAATTGGGCCCAATTTGGACATTTTCACTTAGGGGTGTACTCACTTTTGTTGACAACAGTTTAGACATTAATGGCTGTGTGTTGAGTTATTTTGAGGGGACAGAAAATTTACACTGTTATGCAAGCTGTCCACTCACTACTTTACATTGTAGCAAAGTGTCATTTCTTCAGTGTTGTCACATGAAAAGATATATGTGAGATACTGTAATTCAATTAAAATTAAAAATAATCCCCAATTTTACTTTTTAACTGCCTTTTTGCTTTTGCATTTTTAACAGCTGAAAAAATGGACAAAGCAGGGCAAAGTGTATTTAAACAAAGTTTCCTTATTTCTTATAATTTTTACTAAATAGATTCCCTATTGGCTGTGTCACTATGTCATCCCTGTGCCAAGATGACTGACAGCATCTCAACAATGAGATCAGGGAATTCTAAAACTTGGCTGCAATATTTTTTTTTTAAACTTTAAAGATTTTTCAGAATTTTTTTTTAACAATAATTTAATTTACTTCATATCCATTATTTACAGAGCAGAAACATTGGAGAGGAAGATTGACACAAGATGACTTCATTAAAAAAAAAATCCCCAATTTACCTTTTTAATGTTTTGCAAGTTTTTGTTTTTGAATTTTCATAAACTGAGGAAAACAGACAAGACATATCAAAAGTTGCAATTCGTCATAGGAACGTTTTCAGGGGCGTTCCTATTGGACGAAACACCGCGTAGGGTGGAGCTCTGATGTCACAACACTGTAACGTGTGGCCATCTTTGTGGTTGGAAACATCTGCTATCCATGACGATTCGCAACTTTTGATATGCCTGTTTTTTTTTCTCAAAATGTGAGTACCCTGGCTTTTTATATGAAATAAATTTACCTTGGTTTTAAATACTACACCATGAGGAGTTGCTTTCTTGTATCCTATGCATGTACCTATGAATTACCATTGAGTGGGACTACAAGATACAGTCTTCTATGATCCAATTGAAGTGGTTCCGTGGCGCTGTGGATATATCATGCTTGTTTGACCACTTGTAATTCAGTCGTCTATTTTCTTTGGTAAGAGGCCCGGTGTGTTGATGTTCGGTGGAGGATATTCTCATGTTCACCTTATTGTATCTCTGTCTGCACCGTGGGTGGTTCCAGTATTTCCCCTGAACAAAGACTCTGTTTTAACACTATGGACTCTTATTTTATAATTTGATGCTTCCAGCGCTGCATATATTTAACATTTATGCTTTTTATTGTCACCATACAATTTATGTCAGCTGCTTTATTATTGTTAGCGCAGTGATTCATTTTGAATTAATAATCTAATGTTGTTATATCATCCCTGTGCCAAGATAACCAACGGCACCTGGCACAGGGCCAGTGATTCTGCTAAGTTGGCTGAAAAAAAAGCCCAAAGTGTTTGATATTTTTTTAATAATAATTTAATTCACTCCATTATTTCTAGTGGAGCGAAACCGAGGAGGGAGAATGACACAAGCTGACTTCATTTAAATTAAAAAAAAATAATTTGAATCTCAAATTCATTTTTAATCGCATTTTTTACAACTTTAAGGTGCCTGTGTGACTTTGTAATCCTTGTGCCAAGATGACTGATAGCACCATAGCAATGTACAGAGCTGAAAATTCTGCTGAGTTGGCTGAAATTTGTCAAAAATGTTCCCTTGCCATTTGGCATCATTGGCCATCGGGCTTCCATCATCCCACCTGCTATGGGGACATTCCTGCCTGTGGGGGTTGGGGGTGATGTGCTGCATCTGCTGGATGCATGTTGGGCATCATCTGGGATCCAATAGGAGGTTCAGACATCATGGAGCTTGGCCCAAAGCATTTGAACACTCCCCTGCCAGTGACCAGAATACATGCCTAGTTGTGGCAGATGGGCAGGTGGCATCTGGTGGTGAGCAGCTGCTGTTTCTGTGGATTACCCATGATTCCCCTGAGTGGGGAAGAACTGGGATGTTGCCCTTACCAGGAGCTTCAGGGCCTGGCACTTGCATAGTGTATACTGAAAGCTCTATAACCACCTAGCCTTAATTGAGGCATATGTTATATGAAGATCAGTCAAAGTTTTGACACAGTTGACACTGCCAACTGCTAATAGAGAGAGCTAGCTGGAGGGGCTCTTTAAAATATTGCTATGGGCCCCTTATGATTCGTAGTTATGTTTTGTATGACAAAAGCAACCAAATGTTCTGATTTTGCATTAATAGATCCCATCGGACAGATGGACTGGTGGATATCTAATTGCTCTCTGTTTGAAGATAGGCTCCCTTTACAATGAAAAATTGGAAAAGTTCCTGTTCTTTGAAACATGCAGTAGTGGTGCACAACATGCTGCCATTAAATTACCAACAATAAAGTAATAAAGAGTGGCATATTGTATGACACCATAACATAGTATCCAAAAGACTTGAGTCAGTAGACTTTCCGAGAACCATCAGAGACTGGATAATGTCAGCAATGGTGGACACCTCTGAATACGTTCATCCGTGGCTAAAAATTGCTTGCCGTTTTATTATATGTTGTTTCTGCATTGTTGGTTACACAAAACAAAAAACAATTCTGTTGTTCGTACATCTCAACATCTCAAGCTCAAATTGCACACACAGAGGAAGCCCTGCTCTATATAGTTCAGGAAAGACTTTCAGTTAGAAAAGGTCAGTCTAGACGCCAATAGCTATTGCTGTACACCCTCTATAGAACACTCATGTGACAGACCTAGCCGGGACAGAGGCTTTTGGAGGGGACTGAATGCCAGCCTCTTGCCTACCGATTATGGGCCCCGGCATTTGGGGGAACGGTGCTCATTGTAAGCTGTATGCCTGGGGACCTTGGAGGTGGTGTTACTTTAGATTCAGGTCCATGTCCCCCAAGGCACACAGACTCTGGGGACCCTGGATATGCCATTGTGACAGGAGTCACTAATAGGGGCACAAGGTGAATGAGAATCCCACTATGATCTGTGCTTGTCAGACTCAATGCTGTATATATGTATATATAATGTGTGCTGTCTCATTATGTTGTGTACTATTTGCTGTGATGGTTGGGGTGTGACTGCATTCTATTGTCTATTGTGGCTGTCTGCCTCAACTATTATGGGATGTCTAAGTGTCTTGCTGTGAGGAAAAAGGGAGGGGGGATTCCACCAGCAGCCCCCCCTGTTAAGACTGTTTACTGATGAGAAGTTAAACACACCTGACCTGTGTGTCCTTTGTCATTGGACAGTTTAACCCGCCCTGTATAACATGTATTTGAATAAAGATTCATTCCTGCTTGAACCTCAAGACAGAGCTTTGTCTCATACTTGGGGGAGAATTATTTGTATTGGTTACTTGTTCGGCCGATAGAAGGGTTCGGTAGCTGCCTTTGTGTTTGGGTATGGAATGTCCTAAACAACTTTAACCCCTTTCATACTCGGGGTGTCGTTACAACTCATATGGGGAAATTTACTTTGTCTGGGGACACTCTGGTGCTCTCAATGTTTATTGTTTATGTATATTTTTGACACATTGTGCTTCATTTTCCCTTGTCACCCCCGCTCTTGTTTTGAGCCAACATAACTATATCTTCTTATGTTGTTCCAATATGGCCTTTTGTATTCCCTGTGACCTGTACTTTTAGTGAAATAATAAAAATACTGAACAAAAAAAAGAGCTGCAGATCAGGGCAGTTGTAATTACAAAGCTCTAAAAGTATTAGGAAGACTCTGTCACTCCTTAGTTTACTGTGAAAGCTCTGCAGATTGGTGAATAAAATTAAAACTTAATCAGCCATGGCCAGATTTTCACACTATATACCCTGTACTGATAGATTGCTAATCTTCTTCTAAAATCAATGTGACAAAAGTCAACTCAGACCATATAATACCCTAGCCTCTAAACTAACCTCTAATCTGTTGTGTAATACTCTAAATTCTGAGTCTGTTCTATAGTAGACTAACCCCCAAATCTGTTATCTTCCAGTAGGACTTCATCTGGAAGGGTCCATCTCCAGATCGCTAAGATCACCTGAGTGGCCATCATGAGTAGACTCCTGCAGGTCCTCCTCCTCCTCCTCTCTTGGTTGGGTGATGGTCAGTCTAGCCCTGGCTGCAGTCTCCAGGGTTGGCCAATGGATACATTCTCAAAACCTGGTGACATTCTACTTGGTGGAGTTTTTGTGGTCCATTCTGGAATTGTTTTCCAACAACCGACCTTCCAGGAGAGGCCAAAGCCGGTTTCTTGCACTGGGTAAGTTCTGGAGACATACGAATGAACCCAGTGAGACTTATGGAGACAGCTACAGTGATGTTCATGAGGTTGTTTTCTGATTGTGGTCATCTTCTGATGTGTACAATCTTGGACACATTGCCACATGCTCTGCATACTGGGCAGGACACTACAATACAATCTAAGTACCTTACTCCAAGATGGCTAAAATGCCATAAGTGAACATTTTGGCAGCTCACTACAGTGCCTTGAAAAAGTATTCATACCCCTTGAAATTTTCCACATTTTGTCATGTTACAACCAAAACTGTAAATTTATTTTATTGGGATTTTATGTGATAGACCAACACAAAGTGGTACATAATTGTGAAGTGGAAGGAAAATGATAAATGGTTTTCAATTTTTTGTTTACAAATAAATATCTGAAAGTGTGGAATGCATTTGTATTCAGCCCTCTTTACTCTGATACCCCTAACTAAAATCTAATGGAACCAATTGCCTTCAGAAGTCACCTAATTAGTTAATATAAGCCACCTGTGTGTAATTTATATATAAATACAGCAGTTCTGTGAAGCCCTCAGTGGTTTGTTAGAGAACCTTAGTGAACAAACACCATCATGGAGGCCAAGGAACACACCAGACAAGTCAGGGATAAAGTTGTGGAGAAGTTTAAAGCAGGGTTAGGTTACAAAAAAATATCCCAAGCTTTAAACATCTCATGGAACACTGTTCAATTCATCATCCAAAAATGGAAAGAGCATGGCATAACCGCAAACCTACCAAGACATGGCTATCCACCTAAACTGACAGGCCGGACAAGGAGAGCATTAATCAGAGAAGCAGCCAAGAGGCCCATAGTTACTCTGGAGAAGCTGCAGAGATCCACAGCTCAGGTGGGAGAATCTGTCCACAGGGCAACTATTAGTCGTGCACTTCACAAGTCTGGCCTTTATGGAAGAGTGGCAAGAAGAAAGCCATTGTTGAAAGAAAGCCATAAGAAGTCCCATGTTCAGTTTGCGAGAAGTCATGTAAGGGAACACAGCAAACATGTGGAAGAAGGTGCTCTGGTCAGATAAGACCAAGATTTAACTTTTTGACCTAAAAGCAAAATGCTATGTGAGGCGGAAAACTAACACTGCACATCACCCTGAACACACCATCCCCACCGTGAAACATGGTGGTGGCAGCATGATGTTGTAGGGATGCTTTTCTTTAGCAGGGACAGGGAAGCTGGTCAGAGTTGATAGGGAGATGGATGAAGTTAAATACAGGGCAATATTAGAAAAAAAACTGTTAGAGTCTGCAAAAGACTTGAGACTGCGGCAGAGGTTCATCTTCCAGCTGGACAATTAACCTAAACATACAGCCAGAGCTACAATGTAATGGTTTAGATCAAAGCATATTCATATGTTTGGATGGCCCAGACAAAGTCCAGACCTAAATCCAATTGAGAATCTTTGGCAAGACTTGAAATTTGCTGATCACAGACGCTCTCCATCCAATCTGACAGAGCTTGAGCTATTTTGCAAAGAACGGGCAAAAATGTCACTTTCTAGATGTGCAAAGCTGGTAGAGACATCCCCAAAAAGATTTGCATCTGTAATTGCAGTGAAAGGTGGTTCTACAAAGTTTTGACTCAGGGGGCTGATTACAAATGCACACCACACTTTTCAGATATGTATTTGTAAAAAAAAAATTAAAACCATTTATCATTTTCCTTCCACTTCACAATTATTTGCCACTTTGTGTTGGTCTATCACATAAAATCCCAATTGTAGCATGACAAAATGTGGAAAATTTCAAGGGGTTTGAATACTTTTTCAAAGCTCGGTAGATAAGGCTTTTTACTGCACTTCTCCCTTATTATCCTTGACTTGAACAATAGTTCTATTTGACCCACAAGATAACCGGTTCCCGACCGGCGCACGCCGATTTACGTCCGCAGAATGGCATGGCTGGGCAAATGGGCGTACCTGTACATCCCTTTAAATTTGCCGCCGTGCCATCGCATGGATACCCGCGATCGCCGGAGAGGAAGAACGGGGAGATGCTAATGTAAACATGCATCTCCCCGTTCTGCCTAGTGACAGTGTCACTGATCTCTGCTCCCTGTGATCAGGAGCAGAGATCAGTGACGTGTCACAGGTAGCCATGCCCCCCCACAATTAGAATCACTCCCTAGGACAAACTTAACCCTTACACTGCCCCCTAGTGGTTAACCCCTTCACTGCCAGTGTCATTTACACAGGAATCAGTGCATTTGTATAGCACTGATTGTTGTATAAATGACAATGGTCCCAAAAATGTGTCAAAAATGTCCGATGTGTCCGCCATAATGTCGCAGTCATGATAAAAATCGCTGATTGCTGCCATTACTAGTAAAAAAAAATTAGTAATAAAAATGCCATAAAACTATCCCCTATTTTGTAAACACTATAACCAATCAATAAACGCTTATTGCGATTTTTTAATGAAAAATATGTAGAAGAATATGTATCGGCCTAAACTGAGGAAAAAAATGTTTTTTTATATATATTTGGGGGATATTTATTATAGCAAAATGTAAAAAATAATGCATCTTTTTTCAAAATTGTCGCTCTTTTTTTGTTTATAGCGCAAAAAATAAAAACCGCAGGGGTGATCAAATATCACCAAAAGAAAGCTCTATTTGTGGGAAAAAAAGGACGTCAATTTTGTTTGGGAGCCACGTCGTAATTGTCAGTAAAAGCGAAGCAGTGCCGAATTGCAAAAAGTGCTCTGGTCTTTGGCCAGCAAAATGGTCCGGGGCTTAAGTGGATAATGGACTCAGTACTGATTGTAATTTTTAAATCACTATCAGATGATTGGCCTCACCTATAAGGTCCTAGCCCCTCCCATTTCATAGCTCGTTGTGTATTAATATTTATAAACCCCTGGTGGTGGTGTTGTTAGTTGTTCACACATTGTTGTTTTATTAGCTAAATATCTAATAGCATGTAGCGCTACCTCCAGAAGAGCCACTGGCTGAATAGGGCCACTTGGTCAGCCCACAAGTAGAATTTGCCATTTTGATAAAAGTCCGAGAATCAGTACAGCTAAAATAGGTCCCTGCGTTGGTGGTGCCACTGAAAAGATAAAATGCTCTTGTGTTGGTTGTATCACTGGAAGAAAAAACCTAATTCTGTTGGTGGTGTCACTGGAAGGAAAAAATGTCTCTGTCTTGGTGGTGTCACAGGAAAGAAAAAATGGCCCTAGCATTGCTAAGAGGAAAAATGTCACTGCAATGCACGTGTTGCAAGATGCAGAGCAAGGATCTTTACTATCAGGTTAGTTGAGCATGCCTGTTTTTGAGCGAGAATGCTAAGACTTGTCTCCAGATGGCCTATTTAAAAGAGAATGCTGAAACAAGAGTTTGCTGGATGATCTTCTTTGATAGCCTGTTGTGATCAGGTTGGTGCCTACCTTAGCTCATCTTTCCAGCTGATGCTGACCTCGGCTTACCTCCTGAGCCAAGATCCTGCTGTCTTTCAGTTGCTGACGTTGGCTTGCCTCCTGACCATGTTTTCTGCCTGATATCTGATTTCTAGGTTGTCCACCCTATCATGGGTTCTGGTGCCTCTGTCAGCTGCTTGTTCCAATCTGTTCCTCTGGGGCTTCTTCACCTGGTTCTTTAGTGGTCTCCTCATCAGTCTACAAAAGTACCTCCCTGCCCTGGTACCAACCTAGAGTGTTCACCTGTGGACTGAACTCTTGGGCAACCATGCTGCTTTGTGCCCTTTCTCTCCCTGTCACTATTTCCAGGTGTGTTTGGACCAGAGGTGGAAGACCTCTCATCCCTTTCGCTTCCAACCAGGTACGTGACACTAGCATATTCCAATATATTCGCTGATCTCTCAATGTTCTCTCATCTTGCGTAGGTTCCACATTCGATATTATCGGGATGTTCTTGGTCTCATGTTTGCAGTAGATGAAATTAACAATTCTCAGGACCTCCTGCCTAATATCACTCTTGGCTTCAGTGTGCTGGACTCCTGTATGTCAGAGCTCCGGGCTGTGGGTGGAGTTTTGTCCCTAATGTCAGGACTTGGAAACCCCTTTCCTGGATATGGTTGTCATACACATTCAGTCATGGTCGGTATTATAGGTGACAATTATGCCTTTTTATCCATTCCTATTGCTCAGATTACTGGCGTCTTCCAGTTCCCACAGGTATATAAAATTATAGATGTTGTATATGGGTGTATTTATGCTTACATTCTGTGCCTTAAACGGGATTCCATCCAGACAAATAGCTAAATATGCAGGTAAAATATATAGGGGTCTGTTTTACCTGCTAAAGCAGTTATAATTCTATTCAGCCAGGCTTTTGAACCAGCCACCCTAACTAGACGGCATGGCCAGGTTGGTGACTTCTCATTTCTCTGATGATGTTAGTGAATACAGCTTGGTCACCAACCTCCCCACTACAAGCTGATCAGACAGTGAAGGATCAACCCTCACTGATGAGGTCATCACACCTATCTTCTCCTACCACCAAGTTACCAGCTTTAAATTACATCACTGCACAATGCCTGTAGTGAATCTCCTCTTTCTCCCCGCGAACCAAAGCCAGAAATTAGGAGTATCACTCCAGGCTTCCTGTCTGTCTAGGTCCGGTGGCTCTCACTAAAGAGTGCAGGCTGGGGGTTAGCTCGTCTTAGCTCAATGAGAAAACATGCAGGAAGGAGAGATCCCAAATGCCACACAGCCAGCAAAGCCCAGCGGTGTCTATAGTATAAGCAGCCTTAGGCTGAACTCCACCATGTCCCCAATGCGTTTCGCCCTGCAGGACAAAACATGTTGGGGGCATGGTATTAACACAAAAGTCAGTGCTACTACCCATACAACACATAGATAGCAGAGCTCCCAGGTGCTCGATCCACAGTCGCTGGCTGAGTAGAGTAATGTGTAAAAAAATTATTCACACTCTGGTTGTTGCTCTTAAAAATGTTTCATTTTATTGAATAGCCACAGTGAACAAATGCAGATTAAGTCAGTTGATGAGTTTCAGCCTATAAGGTCTTAGTCATAACCACATTACAGACATAAAACTTTGAAAAAAATGGTAGCTCTAAAGATAACAGGCTCCACCCATTATTTGTCTTGATTGATCACAGGCAATTATCCAAAAAAGAGAATCAGCTGCAATACATATAGGGTGATCCATGTGTATGCCACAAATTTCACCCACCTTGTAGTGATAGTATGCACATGTATGTACACACACCCATGTACACACACGTGCATACATTCATACACATATACACATATGCATAAGTAAAACACACCATAAAATTAAAAAAACATTAAATAAAAAAGATGAAAATAATAATCCAGGTATGCGAAAAAAGACCCCAGAAGAGAGAAAGGAAAAGAGGAAAGAAAAAAGAGAGAGGAGGCTCTGGGGAGAGGCATTCTTAATGTAAGTGCAAGTCCATATCCCCCCTCAGGTTTAAGCCCTGAGGCGATCTAGTTTTTAATCTAAAAATCCACCATGCTTCTCTCCCCAGTAGCCTTCTCTCCCTATCACCTCCTCTGGGCAAGTGAGACCATTGTTCTATTCCTCTGAAGTGAAATGAGGAGATATCGCCCTGATGGCATTCTCTAAAGTGACGTGTTGTATTCAAAATATTTCTAGCATTTGGATTATTTGTGTCACAGTAATGTTCCCCTATACGGGCTCTCAAAGGACATGTGGTACAACCTACATATCTAAGGTTGCATGTAATACAGGTGATCAGGTAAATTACATATTAACTTACTGAGAGAGTTAGCCTGTAGTCTTCAGGTGGAACCACCTTATTCTTTATGTGGCCTAAACTATTATTGATTGATGTGCCATCTAGCAAGGACACTGACTGTCCCTGTGGCATATAGATAGCCATCCATCTGTAAAACTGAAAATATGGCACAATGTTTCTCTCTATGACCCTATTGGGGAAATCTTCCTTAACTTCCAGTCTCTGTTCTACCAGGATAATAAATTAGGAGATATGGTTGTCACAGCGAAAGGAAGGCATGGACAGCAATAGAAACACTGTTGTCAACTCCAATCCTTTGTCACTCTGCTAAAAAAAAGTCATTCTCTTTACAGATAAGTTATGGGTCTACCTTTGCAACTCTCAGCAATAAAATACTGTTTCCATCATTTTTCCGCACGGTACCCAACTTACTTCAGCCAATGGCCCTTGCTGACCTCGCTGGGAAGTTTAGTTGGACTTGGGTTGGCATTTTGGTGGCGGATGATGATATTGGGCATCAGGATGGACAGATTATGGAAACGAGAGTAAAAAGCAATGGAGGCTGTATTGCCTTTCTGGAGAAGATCCATCTCAGTTATTCAGACAAACAGATCAGAAGAGTAGTAAACGTAATTAAAAAAAGCTCTGTCAATGTAATTCTTATGCACTGCCCAGACATCCATATTAAGGCCCTGCTAGAGTCTTTATTTGATGAGGGGGCTACCGGGAAAATTTTCCTTGCTTCAGATTACTTTGGACTTTCGCCTGGAGATTTCTCTAAGAAAACCTGGAAAGTTCTAAATGGGACAATTGGATTGATTCCACGTACTGGTACCATGCAAGGATTTGAGGAATTCCTTCTGAACCTTCACCCAACTGTCAATTCAAGTTACCCATTTATTAGGCCATTCTGGGAAAAAGCTTTCAGCTGCCAATGGACTAATGGAAATAGTGAGATGTCAAATAATCCCGATATAAAGGTAGATGTGACCTGCACTGGGGAAGAAGAAGTGGGCAGTAAAGTTGCCCAGTTGTTTGAAATGAATGATCTAAGCTACACTTACCATGCCTACCTGGCTGTGTATGCCTATGTACATGCTCTGCATTCTCTCCTTGGCTGTCCTACTGGGTCAAATGGATTTTTTAATGGGACCTGTGGAAATATTAATGACGCTCAACAATGGAAGGTGAGTTGCTGACTGGCTGGTTCAGATTATAGCACATTAATAATAATTTGGATTCTAAGAAAGCACCGTAAACAAAACAAGAGACACACAACACTAATATAACCCAAAAATAGTGCTAAAATCTTGTGAGCCACAAATGGGTTAATGCCTTCGGTGTGAATAAATTAACCTAATTCAGCTGCACACACTAACCACGTTCCATACCGTGTACATGCCAAAAATAAATAAATATATGTGTATGCGCTAAAGGCTATAAATACGTGAACAAAGAATATAATAAATCTATACAATATTAAAAATTATTATAAATAATAAACAGTATCACACACCTGTGAAGAAAGTGACTATAATCCACAATTGAATATATGAAAAATGGTAACGCACATTTGGCCAGTCTGTCCAAATACCATGCAAAACAGGAAATCCCATTATGGGTATTTATAGAGGCTTCAGAAAATGACCCTCTATTAATATCAAATTTATTATGGCTTGATCCTAAAGACCGCTTTAAAATTCATAATCCCATAACTAAACACTTCTTATCTCTCTGGGATAAACTAAAAACCAAATATCAGTTACAATCTCCACACAATCCTCTCCTTTCTTTTATCAGAAATCCGGCCTTTTATCCGGCATGGATCTACCCAAATTCTTTTAAAGCTTGGACAACATCAGGCATTCAGACACTAAATGACTTCATAGCATCTAAATCATTCCTTTCATTCCCATCGCTTAGAGAAAAATATGATCTACCAAACTCTGAGATATTTAGATATCTCCAAATCAAAAATTTCTATACACCATTCCTAAAGGGGGATACACCATTATCCCAATTATCCATTTTTGAATCAATCTGTACGAAAGATCCATTTGCTAAAGGTACAATTTCATCACTTTATAATCAATTATATGGAGTAGCAAATCTTAATAGACCCTCTTACGTTCAGAGGTGGGAGGAGGACCTGGGACGAACTTTAGAAGACACGGACTGGTCTAACATATGGCTCACATCTAAGTCATCTTCACCCAACATCTCAGCACTGGAGACAAATTATAAAGTCCTAACTCGCTGGTACCTTGTACCCGCTAGAGTGGCAAAGTATTCACCTAATACCTCAGCTCTTTGTTTTCGAGGATGCCCAGAAATAGGCACATATTTACACATATGGTGGACGTGCCCAGTAATCCAAACCTTCTGGAAGGAAGTCTTCGTGATTGCATCTAAAATATTTAAAAAAATAATACAACCAGATCCATATTTAACTTTACTTAATCTAAAACCGGAATGGTTAACACTCTCTCAATTCAAACTTATGATCCAACTAATAACGGCTGCAAAACAAACAGTGGCCAAGGCATGGAAATCTCCTACATTGGTACTAGCAGAAACAATTCACAGAATGAATAATACAATGTCCCATGCTAAGATGGTAGCCATCGATCAAAATCAAATTCCAAAATTTGAAAAACTTTGGCATCCTTGGATAAAACAACAGTTCCTGTCAAACTTCAATGACTCTGTCCTGTTGCCATGGTAACAGATTAAATGACTTACAGAGACACCCATTCTAAGGCTTCAAAGAGAACTAAAAAGAATAATAAACTGACGAGCGGGACAACCTTGTGGACCATACCTCTACCTTTCAACCCTTTTTCTTCTTTCTCTTTCCTTTTCTCCACCTTACGATTAAAGCTCATTATCAGAATTTATTTGACCTATATACACTCTACTTGTAAACAATATGTATAGTAGGTATAAATCATTTAAATACCTACAAAAGTAACTAAGGAAATGATATATATCTTTAATTTAGGTTTACGTGAACCCAATGTTTAATATTTGAAATTTCATGATATTTACCTATATAAACCCTACTGTAAAACAATGAGCTTACTTTATAGATCCTTGTAAACTTACTTTATGTATCTTTATAACATTGTATACTCAATAAACTTCTTTTGACAAGGAAAAATGGTAACATGCACCATGCAAAAAAATGTGAGAAAAAAAAAAAAAATCCTTTAAATGATTAAAAAAATATATATAAGTGCTACTTGATAAATAAAGTGTCCGAAACCAATTCATACAAATGAATATATCTCAGTCCAAGCCATTCATAAGAGTATATAAATCAAAGTGCACAATAGTGTCCAAACAAATAGCAGGCAATCCTCATGCTGGTTTTTATGAAAAAGTGCTAAATATTCCTCATGCTCTTCTTATGAGATGTGCACATTAAGGCATGCTGCAGTGCTCTGCAGTGACCCCCAATGGATAATGCGCTCACCTTAGAGCGTGTGACACAGTAGCTAAACAGTGTCAAAACACGCATTAGAGCCACTCCAGGGCTCACATAGGGTCTGCTGGTGATGATCTGTATCTCGCTCAAATGGTGACATATATGAAAGAAAGGAGACTCATAGCATAATACCGCCAGGAATTTATTTGAAAAGCCCTAAAAACAATCCCTCCAGGAGGGTACTCACAATGCTTGGGTGCGTCAGTGCACCATCCTATCCAAAACATGCAATATAGATGAATCCTGTGGTGTGCGGTGCGGTGTTCAATCCTCTGCCTGTCTGTGTGTAGAAAGCTCCGTCCTGCCCCTCTGTCCTGGGGATTTGAGCGAGATACAGATCATCACCAGCAGACCCTATGTGAGCCCTGGAGTGGCTCTAATGCGTGTTTTGACACTGTTTAGCTACTGTGTCACACGCTCTAAGGTGAGCGCATTATCCATTGGGGGTCACTGCAGAGCACTGCAGCATGCCTTAATGTGCACATCTCATAAGAAGAGCATGAGGAATATTTAGCACTTTTTCATAAAAACCAGCATGAGGATTGCCTGCTATTTGTTTGGACACTATTGTGCACTTTGATTTATATACTCTTATGAATGGCTTGGACTGAGATATATTCATTTGTATGAATTGGTTTCGGACACTTTATTTATCAAGTAGCACTTATATATATTTTTTTAATCATTTAAAGGATTTTTTTTTTTTTTTCTCACATTTTTTTGCATGGTGCATGTTACCATTTTTCATATATTCAATTGTGGATTATAGTCACTTTCTTCACAGGTGTGTGACACTGTTTATAATTTATAATAATTTTTAATATTGTATAGATTTATTATATTCTTTGTTCACGTATTTATAGCCTTTAGCGCATACACATATATTTATTTATTTTTTACTAATATAACCCATACAGTGCACAGAAAGTCATAACTGTGGCAGTTGCATGTATAGATTAACAAATGTGGACCTACAGCAGGCTCTCAAACAGCCAATTTTTGGTCAAAGTTTCTAGAAGACAGCCATCTCAAAAAAGATGATATGCAAGAACATCTTTCCATAAAGACCATCCAGTTGTAGCTTGTTGAGAACCAGTGAGCAGAGATAGTGTGGATAAAATATTACCCTTTAGTGTAAGCTACCGAGACAGAATTTCTTCACCATAACTGGCTGGTAACCCGAGGAGCCTCAAATTTGTCAAAACATTATTCCATGTGTACAGCAGACCCCAAGCTGATCCCACTGATTTTTTTCCCAGGTTCTATTCCCTAAAGGATGCAGAAAACCTGATTACTGAACCATTGGGTAATAATGGTTGTGGGTTTTCACCAGAAACTGGTCCTTTCAGGTATAGCTGACAACTCTGTCTAAAGAGGGACATTGTGTTATACAATGCTGTACTGTGGAATTCAGTAGTGTGCTACATATCATTTGGTACAATGTCCCATTACATTCACACTGCTTTAAGGTATACCATAAGCCTGTAATTCCAATGTCGCCTTTAGAGCCACATGAAAAGACTTTTTCATGAAATTTGAAATTTGTCTCCCATATCAGTATCAGGCTTTCCATGTCTTTTGTTTGATAATAGCTTGCTATGTGACTGAATAACAAGATCCCCCCGCTCATAAATCAAACCTTGACCTGTTTGATTACTATTAATACCCATTAAGAATAAAGATATTTATTTTAAGTTTAACTGGTTATTAAATTGCTTTATTTATCAACTTGACCTTTATATATACCTAATTACCTTACTCTATGACCCCATGGCAGCCAGTGGTCTGGCCCTCTCCAGTGCAGGAATGTTGGTGGGCACTTCTATGTCATCATCTACAATGCAGGACCATAGGTGGTCATAGGTATAGCATTACACATGATAACTTTGATGGGAGGGGGTCATAGACCAGCAAGAAGAAAATATTTGGTTAAAGGGTTGTCACAAACAGTGGAGAAAGAGCTTTCAGGGCCATGGATTAAAGTAAATTTTACTTTTAGTTAGATCATGCCCTTAAAAAATGATCAGTAGATCCTTCATCAGCTGGGAAAAGAAGGACACAATTTAAAGAATGTATAAACCTGACATATATTCCTGATTAGGGATGATCCGAACACCCCCCCAGTTCGGTTCGCACCAGAACCTGCAAACGTACCGAAAATTTGCACGAGCGTTAGAACCCCATTGACGTCTATGGGACTCGAACGTTCGAAATCAAGAGTGCTCATTTTAAAGGCTAATTTTCATGGTATTGTCCTAAAAAGGGTTTGGGGACCCGGGTCCTGCCCCAGGGGACATGTATCAATGCAAAAAAAAACTTTTAAAAACGGCCGTTTTTTCGGGAGCAGTGATTTTAATGATGCTTAAAGTAAAAAAAAAAAAAGTGAAATATTCCTTTAAATATCATACCTGGGGGGTGTCTATAATATGCCTGTAAAGTGGCACGTGTTTCCCGTGCTTAGAACAGTCCCTGCACCAAATGTCATTTTTAAAGGAAAAAAAGTCATTTAAAACTGCTTGCAGCTTTAATGTAATGTCGGGTCCTGGCAATGTGCATGAAAATCAGTGAGACAAACGGCATGGGTACCCCCCAGTCCATTACCAGACCCTTTGGGTCTTGTAGGGATATTAAGAAGAACACCGCACCCAAATTAAAAAAGGAAACAGCAGTATACAGGCTCTGTACTCTGAGCAGCAGTATACAGGCAGTGCAAACAAGACAGGGACTGTAGGTTTGTTGTTAAGTAGAATCTGTTTGTAATTTTGAACTGGTACATTTTTAACGTGTTTAGCTCCAGGCAAAAAATCTATTTTAAGCTTTTTGGAAAACATAGGGAAGGGCTATCACCCCTGTGACATTTGTTTTGCTGTCTGTGCTCCTCTTCAGAAGATTTCACCTCACTTTTTGTCCCAATGACAAATGTTTTTTGAAAATTAGTTTTTTTTTGTGAAACAAGGATTGGTGATAAAGCATCAGTGGAAAGGAGAAATGTTTTTACCATTCTAACTCTAATGCCCCGTACACACGGCCGGACATTGATCGGACATTCCGACAACAAAATCCTAGGATTATTTCCGACGGATGTTAGCGCAAACTTGTCTTGCATACACACGGTCACACAAAGTTGTCGGAAAATCCGATCATTCTGAACACGGTGACGTAAAACACGTACCTTGGGACTATAAACGGGGCAGTAGCCAATAGCTTTCATCTCTTTATTTATTCTGAGCATGCGTGGCACTTTGTGCTTCGGATTTGTGTACACATGATCGGAAATTCCGACAACGGATTTTGTTGTCGGAAAATTTTATAGCCTGCTCCCAAACTTTGTGTGTCGGAAAATCCGATGGAAAATGTGTGATGGAGCCTACACACGGTCGGAATTTCCGACAACAAGGTCCTATCACACATTTTCCGTCGGAAAATCCGACCGTGTGTACGGGGCATAACAGGAGAGAATTTCCCTTCCTAGGGGTAGATTTCATCTCACTTCCTGTTGTCTCCTTCCGTTTGCAAGTAGGAGTCGTTTGTAAGTTGGATGTTTGAAAGTAGGGGCCTGCCCTATATACTCAGCAGAAATTTGGGCCTTAGGTGTTGTTGTGGCCACAACACTGTAAGCCCTCACAGGGCCCTGCTGTGAAATATTAGATCAAGAATTGTAATTACATGCCCCTGTTGAACAGGGGCAGAAAAATTGGGCCTTTGGTGGTGGTGGTGGTGCCACAACACTGTAAGTCCTCACTCACTCTTGGTGGGAGCAGAAACGGGCCCTGCTATGAAATATTAGATCAAGAATTGTAATTACATGCCCAGGGGCTGAAAAATTGGGCCTTAGACACTGGTGCTGGTGCCACAACACTGCAACCCCTCACAGATACTCTAGTTGGAACGCAGGAATGAGCCCTGCTGCAAATTATTGCATCAAAAATTGTAATTACATGCCCCTGTTAAACAGGGGCTGAAAAATTAGGCCTTAGGCACTTGTGCTGGTGCCACAACACTGCAACTCCTCACAGATACTCTAGTTGGAACGCAGGAACGAGCCCTGCTGCAAAGTATTGCATCAAAAATTGTAATTACACGCCCCTGTTAAACAGGGGCTGAAAAATTGGGCCTTAGGCACTGGTGGCGGTGCCCAGAACCAAAAATGTTCTTACAAGCTATCAGCGTGATCATTGAGGAGGAAGAGGATAATTACTCAGGATAGTCACTCAGCATCAGCATAGGCAGTCTTTGAAGGGATCTGAGATTTTTAAAAAAATTATTCAGTTACATCAGCATCAGGTGCTTAGTAGCTGGTGGTGATCCAAGACTGATTCATTTTTATGAAGGTCAGTCGATCGACCGAGTCGATGGACAGGCGCACCCTGTGATCGGTTACAAAGCCTCCAGCAGCACTGAATGTGCGTTCCGAAAGAACGCTGGATGCAGGGCAGGCCAGTAGCTCAATTGCATACTGTGCAAGCTCTGGCCAGTGATCCATCCTCAAGACCCAGTAACCTAGAGGATTTTCAGTGGGAAAGGTGTCCAAGTCAGATCTCGCCCCTAGGTATTCCTGCACCATGTAAAACAGACGCTGGCGATGGTTGCTGGAACCGATCATACCTTGGGCTGCGGACTAAAAAATTGTCTGAACGCATCGGTCAGACGGCCACCTTCTCCATCGCTCCTTCTTTGACTGACCGAAGCCGCAGCAACACGTTGTCCAGAAACAGGAGTTTGTAACCTCCCAGTCTCTGGGAACGCATTGCACAGACCTTTCTGCAAGGCCTCCTGAAGATGTTTCATCCTCTGCTCCCTCTGCGATGGCAAGATAAGGTCCGCAACCTTACCCTTGTAACGTGGATCAAGGAGGGTTGCCAGCCAGTATTGGTCCTTCTCCTTGATACCACGAATACGAGGATCCTTACGCAGGCTTTGCAGGATCAGGGAGGCCATGCAGCGTAGGTTTGCTGAGGCATTCGGTCCGGAGTCCTCTGGGTCACTAAGGACAACATGGTCTGCAGCCACCTCCTCCCAGCCACGTACAAGTTCATGTGTTTCTTGGGACTGATCCCTTAAAGACTGCTGCTGATGCTGAGTGCCAGGCTCCACCTCCATACTGACACAATCCTCCTCCTCCTCCTCGTCCTCTTACTGTGTGATCGGTGGGCACGCAGGAACACTGTCTGGATAAAGGGGGCCTTGAGAGCTAAGGAAGTCCTCTTCCTGCCTCTGTTCTGCCTCTAGTGCCCTGTCCATTATTCCACGCAGCGTGTGCTCCAACAGGTGGACAAGGGGGACAGTGTCACTGATGCATGCACTGTCACTGCTCACCATGCTCGTGGCCTCCTCAAATGGTAACAGGACAGTACATGCATCCCTGATCATGGCCCACTGGTGTGGGGAAAAAACCAAGCTCCCCTGACCCTGTCCTGGTGCCATAGTCGCACAGGTATTCATTGATGGCCCTCTGCTGCGTGTGCAGCCACTGCAGCATGGCCAACGTTGAGTTCCACCTGGTGGGTATGTCACAGATTAGGCGGTTCTTGGGCAGGTTAAACTCCTTTTGGAGGTCTGTCAGCAGAGCAGTGGCATTATATGACTAGCGAAAATGCACACAGGCTTTCCTGGCTTGCCATAGGACATCCTGTAAGCCCGGGTACCTGCCCAAGAACCGCTGCACCACCAAGTTAAGGACGTGAGCCAAACAGGGCACATGGGTCATTTGTCCCTGTCGGAGGGCAGAGAGGAGGTTGGTGCCATTGTCGCAAACCACCATTCCTGCCTTAAGTTGGCGTGGCGTCAACCACCTCTGGACCTGCCCCTGCAGAGCTGACAGAACCTCTGCCCCAGTGTGGCTCCTGTCCCCCAAGCACACCAGCTCAAGCACCGCATTGCATCTTTTGGCCTGCATACTTGCATAGCCCCTTGAACGGCTATGGAGCACCGCTGGTTCCGAGGACAAAGCACAGGAAGAGGCCATGGAGGAAGAAGAAGAGGAGGGGGTGGAGGAGAGAGGTGTGTCACAATCATTAGTAGTGGCATTTTGGAGGCGTGGTGGCGGAACAACCTCCAACACTACTGCACCTTGTCCTGCATCCTTCCCAGCTGCCAGCAGAGTCACCCAATGGGCGGTGAAACTTAGGTAACGTCCCTGTCCATGCTTGCTGGACCATGAGTCAGCGGTAATATGCACCTTACCGCTGACCGCCCTGTCCAGCGAGGCATGGACATTGCCTTCCACATGCCGGTAGAGAGCCGGAATCGCCTTCCGTGAGAAAAAGTGATGTTTGGGTACCTGCCACTGAGAAACCGCACATTTCACAAACTCACAGAAGGGGGCAGAGTCTACCAACTGAAAAGGCAGCAGTTGAAGTGCTAGCAATTTTGCCAAGCTAGCATTCAACCGCTGGGCATGTGGATGGCTGGGAGCGAACTTCTTTCGGTGGTGCAGCAGCTGGGGCAGGGAAATTTGCCTGGTACAATCTGACGTCGGTGTACCGAAAGCAGATTGCCCACAACTACTTGGCTGTGACACACCTAATTCTACACCTTCATTCCTCTCAGTGCAGGTTTCAGAGAGGACTGAAGGTATAGTGGGGTTGGAGATCTCAGCTGATGAGGAGCAGGGAGAGGTCCTCTTTTGATGTTTTGGCCACGCGAGATACGCTTGAGACATATGTTGCAAATAGCAGCGGTGCGATCTGATGAACTCGTCTCCAAAAAGGCCCGCACCAAAGAACTTTTGGAATAACGCACAGAGACAGCAGCGCCCTGCACATGCGGAGCTTTGGGGTGTGATGCAGTCAGTGTGCTGCCCTTAGGCTGGCCCCTGGAGGGCATCCTGCCTCGTTGGTGATTTGCCTCCTCCTCCTCTCTCCTATCAGGCACCCACATTGAGTCAGTGACCTCATCATCCCCCCTCATCACTGGAGCAAACCTGGCAGTATGCTGCAGCAGGGGGAGCATGACTGCCAGATTGCTGTCCTTCTTGGGCACCCCCTCTGTCCGTGCTCACGTTATTGCCTTCATCTAGCTCAGTATCATCATCAGAGCCTTCTAAATGCTGGGCATCCTCCTGGAGCATGTACCTAACACTGTGGTCAAACAGTTCGAGGGACTCCTCAGGAGGACATGGTGGGGGTAAGGAAGGAGTCACTGATGCCATTGACCAGAGGGAAGAGGCTGCTGCTTTGCCAGACAAAGTACCCTGAGCATGGGTGAGAGAGGATGAGGAGGATGAGGACGGCTTGGTCATCCACTCGACCAAGTCTTCCGCATGTTGCGGCTCAACACGGCCAGCTGTCGAAAAAAAGGCCAAACGTGTCCCACGGCCACGTGCTGATGAGGATGCACCATCTCCACGACCAGCACTGTTGCCTCTAGACACAGAGCCTGCTTGCCCCCTTTTATTGGCTTGTGACTGTCTGCCTCTCCTTGTTGGCCTTCCAGACATACTAATGGCCTGTAGCTGCTCTAAGCTGGGATATATATATATATATATATATATATATATATATATATATATATACTCTGATACTGCAGCTAGCAAAATCAACTGCCTGCCTGTAGTATGAGAACACCACCAACCTTCTACAAGTAGCTTTAGCTGAACACTGTGCAGAGCTAGCAAAAAACTAACTTGTAGCTTATTTAGCTGCCTGCAGTAGTGATAGGATCAGGAAAACACCACCAACCTTCTACAGGTAGCTTTAGGTGAACACTGTGCAGAGCTTGCAAAAAACTAACTTGTAGCTTAATTAGCTGCCTGTGGTAGTGATAGGATCAGGAAAACACCACCAACCTTCTACAGGCATAGTTGCCAACATTGGGAAAAAAAAATTAGGGACACTTTTTTTGGCTGTAGGCGGAGTCAGCCTATAATTAGGGGGCGGGGCATGCGTTAGTAGGCGTGGCATATAAAAAAGGAAAAATGCGGCGTGGTTTACATGAAATAGTGGGCGTGGCTTACATGGGCGTGGCTAAATGGGGTGTGGTTAGAGTCTGAGGTGAATGAGGGATGCAGAGGGAAAGGGGGGTAGAGGGATGGAGGGAAAGCAGACCCAGACCCTACACCATAATAGCAATGTGTATTCCAGAGTTTAACAATCAGCAGATAAAGATACTCCAAACACCTGGTGTTAGCGCTTCAATCATCCCGGCACCATGGTTGTTATGGTGTCAGGATGATTGAAGCGCATTATTACTATTATTACATTGTAATATAAATAATGAAATCATTCAACTCACCATAATGCAGAATCAGTGGGACCCCTGAGCGTGTCACCTGCCACGTCGCCTGCCACCAGATGCCATCAGGTTCCCCCAGCAGAGTCTGTCCTTACATAAGGTGCCCCCAGCAGAGGGGGGAGAAGGGGGTGCAGGTATGTTGGTGACACAGGGGGGAGGGGGGAATCAGGTATGGTGGTGACACGGGGGGGAGAGGGGGGTGCAGGTATGTTGGTGACACAGGGGGGAGGGGGGGAATCAGGTATGGTGGTGACACAGGGGGGAGAGGGGGGTGCAGGTATGTTGGTGACACAGGGGGGAGGGGGGGAATCAGGTATGGTGGTGACACAGGGGGGGAGAGGGGAATCAGGTATGGTGGTGACACAGGGGGGAGAGGGGGGTGCAGGTATGTTGATGACACAGGGGGGAGAGGGGAATCAGGTATGGTGGTGACACAGGGGGGAGAGGGGGGTGCAGGTATGTTGGTGACACAGGGGGGAGAGGGGAATCAGGTATGGTGGTGACACAGGGGGGAGAGGGGGGTGCAGGTATGTTGGTGACACAGGGGGGAGGGGGGAATCAGGTATGGTGGTGACACAGGGGGGAGAGGGGGGTGCAGGTATGTTGGTGACACAGGGGGGAGGGGGGAATCAGGTATGGTGGTGACACAGGGGGGAGAGGGGGGTGCAGGTATGGTGGTGACACAGGGGGGAGAGGGGGGTGCAGGTATGTTGGTGACACAGGGGGGAGGGGGGAATCAGGTATGGTGGTGACACAGGGGGGAGAGGGGGGTGCAGGTATGTTGGTGACACAGGGGGGAGAGGGGGAATCAGGTATGGTGGTGACACAGGGGGGGAGAGGGGGGGTGCAGGTATGTTGGTGACACAGGGGGGAGAGGGGGAATCAGGTATGGTGGTGACACAGGGGGGAGAGGGGGGGAATCAGGTATGTTGGTGACACAGGGGGGAGAGGGGGAAGCAGGTATGGTGGTGACACAGGGGGGGAGAGGGGGGTGCAGGTATGTTGGTGACACAGGGGGGAGGGGGGAATCAGGTATGGTGGTGACACAGGGGGGGAGAGGGGGGTGCAGGTATGTTGGTGACACAGGGGGGAGGGGGGAATCAGGTATGGTGGTGACACAGGGGGGAGAGGGGGGTGCAGGTATGTTGGTGACACAGGGGGGAGGGGGGAATCAGGTATGGTGGTGACACAGGGGGGAGAGGGGGGTGCAGGTATGTTGGTGACACAGGGGGGAGGGGGGAATCAGGTATGGTGGTGACACAGGGGGGAGAGGGGGGTGCAGGTATGTTGGTGACACAGGGGGGAGGGGGGAATCAGGTATGGTGGTGACACAGGGGGGAGAGGGGGGTGCAGGTATGTTGGTGACACAGGGGGGAGGGGGGAATCAGGTATGGTGGTGACACGGGGGGGAGAGGGGGGTGCAGGTATGGTGGTGACACAGGGGGGAGAGGGGGAATCAGGTATGGTGGTGACACGGGGGGGAGAGGGGGGTGCAGGTATGTTGGTGACACAGGGGGGAGAGGGAATCAGGTATGGTGGTGACACGGGGGGAGAGGGGGGTGCAGGTATGGTGGTGACATGGTGTGCAAGAGGGGAGCCAGGACCATCAATGTCCCCAGCCAGCGGAGCCCCAGTCCATCCATGCTGGACCTCAGCCTTTGAGAAGTGTACTGCAGGGAAAGCTCCAAGCCTCCCATACACTGAGTACACCCCCTCCCCCTATCTCTCTTCTCCCCCACTACACTGACAGGCCACTACTCACAGTGTCAGACAACTCCTGAACAGCCAGATGAAAGCCTCCCTTCTTCCCTCCCGTCACTCCCACTATTCCCTGAGCTCCGTTGGACACAGGGGGGGGGGGGGGGAAGGGTGATGGCAGTGGAGGCTGATCACGTCTTCCTTGTGTGCAGTGTAGAGCGGGGAGGGGTTGCCAATCCCTCCAACCAATAGGCTTCAGTGTACAATAGAATTTTCTATTTGTACACTGAAGAGAGAAGCGGATTGGCTGCCCCTCTCCCCTGCACTGAACACAAGGGGAACATTGTGACTGACTCGTGGAGGCAACGGCGGCCATTTTTGTGGAGCCGTTGCCGTTTTTTACAAAAACACTCACGATTTTCTCGGGACAAACCCCAAAAATTCGGGAAAACACCCGGGACAAAATTAAATCGGGACAAGGGTCCCAAAATCGGGATTGTCCCGGGAAAATCGGGACTGTTGGCAACTATGTCTACAGGTAGCTTTAGGTGAACACTGTGCAGAGCTTGCAAAAAACTAACTTGTAGCTTAATTAGCTGCCTGTGGTAGTGATAGGATCAGGAAAACACCACCAACCTTCTACAGGTAGCTTTAGGTGAACACTGTGCAGAGCTCGCCAAAAAATAACTTGTAGCTTATTTAGCTGCCTGCGGTAGTGATAGGATCAGGAAAACACCACCAACCTTCTACAGGTAGCCAGGGACGGCTGGGCTGGGGGGGCAGAGTGGCAATTTCCCCCCGGGCCGCTCTGATTCCCTGTAAAAGGGCCTCTGTGCAGCCAGCTCAGTACTGCGCATGTGCAGTTCCCGGACCCAGCCGAGTGCTATTGCTCGGGCAGCAGGGGGGCGGGGTTAACGGGCTGGATGCTGAATTTAGCGGCCGAATTGTTGTGAAAGAGCAGTAATCCCTCCATCCCACGCTGCAGCTGTGTTCCGTCTTGCTGAGCACACAGTACAGCCCTCCTCTAGTCTACACCAATGGGAGAACGATCAGCTCTGCCTCTTCCCGCCCCTCTCTCCCTGTGCCCGCCCACACTCGATGCAGCCCGTGTGCTGTGTGAAGGGGTTATGCGGGCGGGAAGCTTTAAAGTCGACAGCCACAATGTCCCATCCTAAACATGAAGACACTGAGTGAGGCACCGAGCCTTCTGCTGGGACTGTGCATTGTGCAAGTGAGTGAGATGTGACCAGACTCTCCCCTCCTCCCTCTCTTCCTCCCTACTCCATCTCTCCCTCAGCCTTATCATTTAACCTCTTGCCTGCCAGGCACTTTCACCCCCTTCCTGCCCAGGACAATTTACAGCTTTCAGTGTTCTCACATTAAGCCCAGGTTCACCTTGGAGCGATTTGGCATGCAATTTGACATGTTAAATCGCATGCCAAATCGGTGGCAATTGCCGGTGATGGCACCATCTGAATCGGTACAGCGCCACATCGATTCCACTTGCGGTGTCACACCGATTCCCAAAAGTAGTTTCTGTACTACTTTTGGCAAGTTTGGGGTGCAATTTCAATAGACATTTGTACAGGAACCCGCACAGATGTCTCTGATATTGCACCCCAAAGTTGGGACTGACATGGGAGTATGAAATCGTTCAGCTGAACTCGCTCGATTTCATATCCGATGTCAGTGTAAACCTCGGCTCTGAATGACAATTGTGCGGTCAAGCAACACTACATATTACATTGTTGTCCTTTTTTTCACACAAATGGAGTTTTTGTTTTGGTGGTATTAAATCACAACTGGGGTTTTTTATTTTTTGCTAAAATATGAAAAAGACCAAATTTTTTTTGTAAATACAGAGCCTTGAAAAAGTATTCATACCCCTTGACATTTTCCACATTTTGTCATGTTACAAGCAAAAATTTAAATGTATTTTATTGGGATGTGATAGACCAACACAAAGTGACACATAATTGTGAAGTGGAAGGAAAATGATAAATGGTTTTCAATATATTTTTTTTCAAATAAATATCTGAAAAGTGTGTGTGTGTGTGGGGGGGGGATTTTTATTCAGTCCCCCTTTACTCTGATACCCCTAACTAAAATCTAGTGGAACCAATTTCCTTCAGAAGTCACCTAATTAGTAAATAGAGTCCACCTGTGTGTAATTTATTCCCAGTATAAATACAGCTGTTCTATGAAGTCCTCAGAGGTTTGTTAGAGAACCTTAGTGAACAAACAGCATCATGAAGGCCAAGGAACACACCAGACAGGTCAGGGATAAAGTTGTGGAGAAGTATAAAGTAGGGTTACGGTATAAAAAAATATCCCAAGCTTTGAACATCTCACGGAGCTCTGTTCAATCCATCATCCGAAAATGGAAAGAGTATAGCCTTGTACACACGATTGGATATTCCGACAACAATTGTCTGACGGATGTGTTTTGTCGGACAATCAGACTGTCTTTATGCTCCATCGGACAATTGTTGTCGGAATTTTCGACAACAAATGTTAGCTGTGCATGCTCTCAAATTGACCGACAACATATGTGTTCCATCGGATTATCTGATCATGTGTACACAAATCCGTCAGACTAAAATCCAAAGTACAAACACGCATGCTCCGAACCAATGCTAAAAATCAGACAACAATAGCAGAAATTGCCCAAAGGATGGCGCTAAAGAGCTGAAAGACCATGTGGTTTCGTGAATGTTGGCTGAAAATGTTCTGCCGTGTGTATGCAGAACAAGTTCATGGACAACGCCCTTCGAGCAAAAATCCACAGATTTGTCCGATGGAAGTCCGATTGTGTGTATGAGGCTTTAGAGCCTGCAAAAGACTTGAGACTGGGGCAGAGGTTCACCTTCCAGCAAGACAACGACCCTAAACATACAGCCAGAGCTACAATGGAATGGTTTAGATCAAAGCATATTCATGTGTTAGAATGGCCCAGTCACAGTCCAGACCTAAATCCAATTGAGAATCTGTGACAAGACTTGAAAATTGCTGTTCGCAGACGCTCTCCATCCAATCTGACAGAAGAGATATTTTGTAAAGAAAAATGGGCAAAAATGTCCCTCACTAGATGTGCAAAGCTGGTAGAGACATCCCCAAAAAGACTTGCAGCTGTAATTGCATAGAAAGGAGGTTCTACAAAGTATTGACTCCGGGGGGCGCAATACAAATGCCCCCCCCCACACTTTTCACATATTTATTTGTAAAAAAAATTGAAAATCATTTATCATTTTCCTTCCACTTCACAATTATGTGCCACTTTGTGTTGGTCTATCACATAAAATCCCAATAAAATAAATTTACGTTTTTGGCTGTAACATGACAAAATGTGGAAAATTTCAAGGGGTATGAATACTTTTTCAAGGCACTGTAAGTAATTTTTCTCATTTACTGAAGTTCACTGATAGGGGGAACTTACAGGCGGTACTGTTGGGCACTGATGGGTGGCAATGATGGGTATTAATGGGTGGTACTGATGGGCACTGAAAGGCAGCACTGATTGGTGTCACTGATGGGCACAGACTGGTGTCACTTGCTGGGCACTGCTAGGGCTGTAATCAGTGCCCTAACTATCTGTGCAGTCTCCCCTGCGAGGAGATGCCGCTGATCGGCTCTCCTCACATGCTGTCATTTACATGTGATTGGCTGTTATTGGACACAGCAAGTCACATGAGTAAAGAGCCGCGTAATCTGCTCTTTACCAAGATCAGGGTCATGCTGTCATTGCTGTGTCATATTTGTCTTGCTTCATAAGATCAATTTATGTTATAAAAGCCGGTGGGCATGGATGTTGGGCTGATTCGGTGGTACAATGGGCCACTCGACTGGACTTGCCCCCCAGGCTTAAGGCTGCCAGCCCTCCCCTGCTGGTAGCTTTAGGTGAACACTGTGCAGAGCTCGCAAAAAACGAACTTGTAGCTTATTTAGCTGCCTGCGGTAGTAATAGGATCAGGAAAACACCTCCAACCTTCTACAGGTAGCTTTAGCTGAACACTGTGCAGAGCTCGCACTACACTAACTTGTAGTTTTAGCTGAACACTGTGAGGAGGACGCACTACACTAACTTGTAGCTTTAGCTGAACACTGTGAGGAGGATGCACTACACCAACTTGTAGCTTTAGCTGAACACTGTGAGGAGGGCGCACTAAACTAACTTGTAGCTTTAGCTGAACACTGTTAGGAGGACGCACTACACTAACTTGTAGCTTTAGCTGAACACTGTGAGGAGGACGCACTACACTAACTTGTAGCTTTAGCTGAACACTGTGAGGAGGACGCACTACACCAACTTGTAGCTTTAGCTGAACACCGTGCAGAGGTCTCACTACACTAACTTGTAGTTTTAGCTGAACACTGTGAGGAGGACGCAGTACACTAACTTGTAGCTTTAGCTGAACACTGTGCAGAGGTCACACTAAACAATAGGGATGAGCTTCGTGTTCGAGTCGAACCCATGTTCGACTCGAACATCGGCTGTTCGCCCGTTCGCCGAATTGCGAACGATATGGGCCGTTCGCGCTAAATTCGTGTGGCGCGTCACGGCCCATAATTCACTGCGGCATCGCAGTGCATTGCTGGCTGATGATTGGCCAAGCATGCACTATGACCCGCATGCTTGGCCAATCACAGCGCCGTCAGTAGAGAGAGCTGTAATTGGCCAAAGCCAGGGTGGCTTTGGCCAATTATGGCTCAGGGGATTTAGTACACACCCCACACTATATAAGGCCGCCTGCACGGCGGCCCTGTGTAGTGTGTGTTCCGGTGTGCTGAGAGATAGAGAGAGAGAGAGACAGTGTCATTTGATTTGAGTTAGATAGATTAGGCAGGACAGTCAGTCAGTTAGCTGCACTTACAGTGTATTGTGTATATATATGCATCCCAGGTGTTGCATATATATATATACACTGTATTCAGTTTAGCTAGATCCGTTCCTGTTATCTTCTATCTAGACTATTTACATTTAATGCAGTGCGTCCTGCTCACAGTGTTCAGCTAGATCCGTTCCTGCTATTTACATTTAGTGCAGTGCGTCCTGCTCACAGTGTTCAGCTAGATCCGTTCCTGTTATCTTCTAGACTATTTACATTTAGTGCAGTGCGTCCTGCTCAGTGTTCAGCTAGATCCGTTCCTGCAATTTACATTTAGTGCAGTGCGTCCTGCTCACAGTGTTCAGCTAGATCCGTTCCTGCTATTTACATTTAGTGCAGTGCGTCCTGCTCACAGTGTTCAGCTAGATCCGTTCCTGCTATTTACATTTAGTGCAGTGCGTCCTGCTCACAGTGTTCAGCTAGATCCGTTCCTGTTATTTACATTTAGTGCAGTGCGTCCTGCTCACAGTGTTCAGCTAGATCCGTTCCTGCTATTTACATTTAGTGCAGTGCGTCCTGCTCACAGTGTTCAGCTAGATCCGTTCCTGCTATTTACATTAGTGCAGTGCGTCCTGCTCACAGTGTTCAGCTAGATCCGTTCCTGCTATTTACATTTAGTGCAGTGCGTCCTGCTCACAGTGTTCAGCTAGAGCCGTTCCTGCTATTTACATTTAGTGCAGTGCGTCCTGCTCACAGTGTTCAGCTAGATCCGTTCCTGTTATCTTCTAGACTATTTACATTTAGTGCAGTGCGTCCTGCTCACAGTGTTCAGCTAGATCCGTTCCTGCTATTTACATTTAGTGCAGTGCGTCCTGCTCACAGTGTTCAGCTAGATCCGTTCCTGTTATCTTCTAGACTATTTACATTTAGTGCAGTGCGTCCTGCTCACAGTGTTCAGCTAGATCCGTTCCTGTTATCTTCTAGACTATTTACATTTAGTGCAGTGCGTCCTGCTCACAGTGTTCAGCTAGATCCGTTCCTGTTATCTTCTAGACTATTTACATTTAGTGCAGTGCGTCCTGCTCACAGTGTTCAGCTAGATCCGTTCCTGTTATCTTCCTACTGACAGGCAGGCTTGTCTGGTTACAGTATATAAAGCTACCTGAAGAAAATTACAGGTGTTCTATTTGATCCTATTAGTACCACGGTCAGGCAGCTAGACTATTTACATTTAGTACAGTGCGTCCTGCTCACAGTGTTCAGCTAGATCCGTTCCTGTTATCTTCCTACTGACAGGCAGGCTTGTCTGGTTACAGTATATAAAGCTACCTGAAGAAAATTACAGGTGTTCTATTTGATCCTATTAGTACCACGGTCAGGCAGCTAGACTATTTACATTTAGTACAGTGCGTCCTGCTCACAGTGTACAGCTAGATCCGTTCCTGTTATCTTCCTACTGACAGGCAGGCTTGTCTGGTTACAGTATATAAAGCTACCTGAAGAAAATTACAGGTGTTCTATTTGATCCTATTAGTACCACGGTCAGGCAGCTAGACTATTTACATTTAGTACAGTGCGTCCTGCTCACAGTTTTCAGCTAGATCCGTTCCTGTTATCTTCCTACTGACAGGCAGGCTTGTCTGGTTACAGTATATAAAGCTACCTGAAGAAAATTACAGGTGTTCTATCCCAGCTTAGTGCAGCTACAGGCCATTAGTATGTCTGGAAGGCCAAGAAGGAGAGGCAGACAGTCACAAGCCAATAAGAGAGGGCAAGCAAGCTCTGTGTCTAGTGCTGGTCGTGGAGACGGTGCATCCTCATCAGCACGTGGCCATGGGACACGCTTGGCCTTTTTTTCGGCAGCTGGCCGTGTTGAGCCGCAACATGCGGAAGACTTGGTCGAGTGGATGACCAAGCCGTCCTCATCCTCCTCATCCTCTCTCACCCATGCCCAGGGTGCTTTGTCTGGCAAAGCAGCGGCCTCTTCCCTCAGCTCAATGTCATCAGTGACTCCTTCCCTAGCTCCACCATGTCCTCATGAGGATTCCCTCGAACTGTTTGACCACAGTGTTGGGTACATGCTCCAGGAGGATGCCCAGCGTTTGGAAGGCTCTGATGACGATACTGAGCTCGATGAAGGCAGTAACATGAGCACGGACAGAGGGGGTGCCCAAGAAGGACAGCAATCTGGCAGTCATGCTCCCCCTGCTGCAGCATACTGCCAGGTTTGCTCCAGTGATGAGGAGGGAGGGGATGATGAGGTCACTGACTCAACGTGGGTGCCTGATAGGAGAGAGGAGGAGGAGGAGGAGGAGGCGGCGGCACATCACCAACGAGGCAGGATGCCCTCCAGGGGCCAGCCTAAGGGCAGCACATTGACTGCATCACACCCCAAAGCTCCACATGTGCAGGGCGCTGCAGTCTCTGCGCGTTATTCAAAAAGTTCTTTGGTGTGGGCCTTTTTTGAGACGAGTGCATCAGATCGCACCGCTGCTATTTGCAACATATGTCTCAAGCGTATCTCGCGTGGCCAAAACATCTCCCGCTTGGGTACCACATGCTTGACCAGACATATGTTGACCTGCCATGCAGTTCGTTGGCAAGCGTATCTAAAAGACCCACACCAAAGAACAAAGAGGATCTCTCCTTGCTCCTCATCAGCTGAGATTTCCAACCCCACTAGACCTTCAGTCCTCTCTGAGACCTGCAGTGAGAGGAATGAAGGTGTAGAATTAGGTGTGTCACAGCCAAGTACTTGTGGGCAATCTGCTTTTGGTACACCGACGTCAGATTGTACCAGGCAAATTTCCCTGCCCCAGCTGCTGCACCGCCGAAAGAAGTTTGCTCCCAGCCATCCACATGCCCAGCGGTTGAATGCTAGCTTGGCAAAATTGCTAGCACTTCAACTGCTGCCTTTTCAGTTGGTAGACTCTGCCCCCTTCCGTGAGTTTGTGGAATGTGCGGTTCCTCAGTGGCAGGTACCCAAACGTCACTTTTTCTCACGGAAGGCGATTCCGGCTCTCTACCGGCATGTGGAACCTCCTCTCTGCCCTCCGACAGGGACAAATGACCCATGTGCCCTGTTTGGCTCACGTCCTTAACTTGGTGGTGCAGCGGTTCTTGGGCAGGTACCCGGGCTTACAGGATGTCCTGAGGCAGGCCAGGAAAGTCTGTGTGCATTTCCGCCGGTCATATAATGCCAGTGCTCGGCTGACGGACCTCCAAAAGGAGTTTAACCTGCCCAAGAACCGCCTAATCTGTGACATGCCCACCAGGTGGAACTCAACGTTGGCCATGCTGCAGCGGCTGCACACGCAGCAGAGGGCCATCAATGAGTACCTGTGCGACTATGGCACCAGGACAGGGTCAGGGGAGCTTGGTTTTTTTTCCCCACGCCAGTGGGCCATGATCAGGGATGCATGCACTGTCCTGTCACCATTCGAGGAGGCCACGAGGATGGTGAGCAGTGACAGTGCATGCATCAGTGACACTGTCCCCCTTGTCCACCTGTTGGAGCACACGCTGCGTGGAATAATGGACAGGGCACTTGAGGCAGAACAGAGGCAGGAAGAGGAGGACTTCCTTAGCTCTCAAGGCCCCCTTTATCCAGACAGTGTTCCTGCGTGCCCGCCGATCACACAGGAAGAGGACGAGGAGGAAGAGGAGGAGGAGGAGGAGGAAGATTGTGTCAGTATGGAGGTGGAGCCTGGCACTCAGCATCAGCAACAGTCTTTAAGGGATCAGTCCCAAGAAACACATGGACTTGTACGTGGCTGGGAGGAGGTGGCTGCGGACCATGTCGTTCTTAGTGACCCAGAGGACTCCGGACCGAATGCCTCAGCAAACCTACGCTGCATGGCCTCCCTGATCCTGCAAAGCCTGCGTAAGGATCCTCGTATTCGTGGTATCAAGGAGAAGGACCAATACTGGCTGGCAACCCTCCTTGATCCACGTTACAAGGGTAAGGTTGCGGACCTTATCTTGCCATCGCAGAGGGAGCAGAGGATGAAACATCTTCGGGAGGCCTTGCAGAAAGGTCTGTGCAACGCGTTCCCAGAGACTGGGAGGTTACAAACTCCTGTTTCTGGACAACGTGTTGCTGAGGCTTCGGTCAGTCAAAGAAGGAGCGGTGGAGAAGGTGGCCGTCTGACCGATGCGTTCAGACAATTTTTTGGTCCGCAGCCCCAAGGTATGATCGGTTCCAGCAACCATCGCCAGCGTCTGTTTTACATGGTGCAGGAATACCTAGGGGCAAGATCAGACTTGGACACCTTTCCCACCGAAAATCCTCTGGGTTACTGGGTCTTGAGGATGGATCACTGGCCAGAGCTTGCACAGTATGCAATTGAGCTACTGGCCTGTCCTGCATCCAGCGTTCTTTCGGAATGCACATTCAGTGCTGCTGGAGGCGTGGTAACCGATCACAGGGTGCGTCTGTCCACCGACTCGGTCGATCGGCTGACCTTCATAAAAATGAATGAGTCTTGGATCACCACCAGCTACCAAGCACCTGATGCTGATGTAACCGAATCATTTTTTTTGAAATCTCAGATCCCTTCAAAGACTGCCTATGCTGATGCTGAGTGACTATCCCTGAGTAATTATCCTCTTCCTCCTCAATCATCACGCTGATAGCTTGTAAGAACATTTTTGGTTCTGGGCGCCACCACCAGTGCCTAAGGCACAATTTTTCAGCCCCTGTTTAACAGGGGCGTGTAATTACAATTTTTGATGTAATACTTTGCAGCAGGGCTCGTTCCTGCATTCCAACTAGAGTGTCTGTGAGGGGTTGCAGTGTTGTGGCACCAGCACCAGTGCCTAAGGCCCAATTTTTCTGCCCCTGTCTAACAGGGGCGTGTAATTACAATTTTTGAAGCAATACTTTGCAGCAGGGCTCGTTCCTGCGTTCCAACTAGAGTGTCTGTGAGGGGTTGCAGTGTTGTGGCACCAGCACCAGTGCCTAAGGCCTAATTTTTCAGCTCCTGTTCAACAGGGCCATGTAATTACAATTCTTGATCTAATATTTCACAGCAGGGCCCTGTGAGGGCTTACAGTGTTGTGGCCACAGCAACACCTAAGGCCCAAATTTCTGCTGAGTATATAGGGCAGGACCCTACTTTCAAACATCTAACTTACAAACGACTCCTACTTGCAAACGGAAGGAGACAACAGGAAGTGAGATGAAATCTACCCCTAGGAAGGGAAATTCTCTCCTGTAAGAGTTAATATGGGAAAACAATTTCTCCTTTCCACTGATGCTTTCCAATCCTTGTTCCACAAAAAAACCCAAATTTTCAAAAAACATTTTTCATTGGGACAAAAAAGTGAGGTGAAATCTTCTGAAGAGGAGGAAAGACAGCAAAACAAATGTCACAGGGGTGATAACCCTTCCCTATGTTTTCCAAAAAGCTTAGAAAAGATTTTTTGGCTGGAGCTAAACACGTTAAAAATGTTCAAAATTACAAACAGATTCTACTTAACAACAAACCTACAGTCCCTGTCTTGTTTGCACCGCCTGTATACTGCTGTTCAGAGTATATAGGGCCTGGTGGCCCCACACCTTTCCTTATTTTAATTTGGGTGCGGGGTTCCCCTTAATATCCATACAAGACCCAAAGGGCCTGGTAATGGACTGGGGGGTACCCATGCCGTTTGTCTCACTGATTTTCATCCATATTGCCATGACCCGACATGACATTAAACCCGCAAGCAGTTTTAGATGAGATTTTTTCCTTTAAAAATGACATTTGGTGCAGGGACTGTTCTAAACATGGGAAACACGCGTCACTTTACAGGCAAACTATAGACACCCCCCAGGTACGATATTTAAAGGAATATTTCACTTTTTTTTTTTTTTACTTTAAGCATCATTAAAATCACTGCTCCCGAAAAAACGGCCGTTTTTAAAAGTTTTTTTTGCATTGATACATGTCCCCTGGGGTAGGACCCGGGTCCCCAAACCCTTTTTAGGACAATACCATGCAAATTAGCCTTTAAAATGAGCACTTTTGATTTCGAACGTTCGAGTCCCATAGACGTCATTGGGGTTCTAACGTTCGTGCGAACTTTCGGTCCGTTCGCGGGTTCTGGTGCGAACCGAACCGGGGGGTGTTCGGCTCATCCCTACTAAACAAACTTGTAGCTTTAACTGAACACTGTGAGGAGGACGCACTACACTAACTTTAAATAGTCTAGCTGCCTGACTGTGGTACTAATAGGATCAAAAGAACACCAGCAATTTTCTTTAGGTAGCTGTAAATACTGTAACAAGACAAGCCTGCCTGTCAGCAGGAAGATAACAGGAATGGATCTAGCTAAACTGAATACAGTGTATATATATATATATATATACACATAACACCTGGGATGCATATATATATACACAATACACTGTAAGTGCAGCTAACTCACTGACTGTCCTGCCTAATCTATCTAACTTAAATCAAATGACACTGTCTCTCTGTCTAACTCTTTCAACGCCGGAACACACACTACACAGGGCCGCCGTGCAGGCGGCCTTATATAGTGTGGGGCGTACTAAATCCCCTGAGCCATAATTGGCCAAAGCCTCCTTGGCTTTGGCCAATTACGGCTCTCTGTTCAGACGGCGCTGTGATTGGCCAAGCATGTGGGTCATAGTGCATGCTTGGCCAATCATCAGCCAGCAATGCACTGCAATGCCGCAGTGAACTATGGGCCGTGACGCGCCACACGAATTTGGCGCGAACGGCCCATATCGTTCGCAATTCGGCAAACGGGTGAACAGACGATGTTCGAGTCGAACATGGGTTCGACTCGAACACGAAGCTCATCCCTATTCCTGATATGTGCCTTCTTTACCATGTACTGTACTTGTATGAAAAAGTATTCTGTTCTCTTTGTATTGCTTCCTTTGTCTGAAATCCCTGGTGTTCCTACCAGTCCATCTGCTTCCCTATTAAAAACTGTTCACACTAGGCATTAAAGCACAGGGTGGCCAGTTCTCTAGCTGTACTGAGAACTCTGTCTGCTCTCCTCCAATGATTATACTTATCCTGACATGCCCCGCACAGCCATTCACTGGGAAGACCAGCTGTGAATTATTAGTATTACTTGTTTATTAGTATTTTTAATGTTTTTCTTTTTATATCTATACACAAATGTCTTGTCTTTAATTTATACAGTGGAACCTCGGATTACGAGCATAATCCGCTTCAGGAGTATGCTTGTAATCCAAAGTACTCGCATATCAAAGCGAGTTTTCCCACTGAAGTCAACGGAAACGAAAATAATTTGTTCCGCGTTGACTTCAATGGGATGCAATACCGCATGCAGCCAGAGGCGGGGGGGCGCCGGAGAGCCTCGGAAACAGACGAAAAAGCCCGAGGACACCTCAGCTGACCTCGGCAAACTTTGAAAAAACTTCCTACCCGAAGCTCTTCCTACTCGAGATTTGCCGAGGTCAGCCGTGCTGTCCTCGGGCCTTTCCGTGCATTTCCGAATGACGGCTGCAAACGGCGACTTTCGGCTCTGCTAGGCTCCGACGCCCACCCATCCCGGGCTAAAAGCGGTACTGCACACCGCTTTGGCCTGAATCATGCTCGTTTTGCGAGACAACACTCGCAAACCGAGTTACGATTTTTAAAAATACAGTGCTTGTATTGCGAAACGCTCGTTAACCGAGGTGCCACTGTATTTGAAACTGAATAGGTTGTTTACAAGGTGAGGGTTTACATATACGTTGAGATTTTTTTTTTTAACTGGCCAGAGTTGGGCTTTCAATGTGGCTATGAATAAACTTCCAAGATATTTTTGGTATTCAAAAAATAACACAGGTGTTCCGTTACCTCAAGAAAACCAGTTTCCATGCAAAGTCTGGGGAGATGATGAAGTTTAATGCCAAGGGGGACCTTCCTGCTTCCTCTGACATCTTGAATATGCAGATCCTCAATGACAGCTTCAACCTGGTGAAAGTAGGGATGATTGACCCCGAAGCCAAACTGGGTGAGAAGATTAGTGTGAACTTCAGTGCTATACTATGGAATGATGACTTTTTACAGGTAATTGATTCTGACATTGTACCGCTGTTTCTGTCATTTTGTTAGATTATGGTGGTTTTGAGTGAGGCCTTGGCGTTTGCAAGAGCTGTTGAAACTTTCATGGCTAAAGGGGTCTGAGCCTGCATCTGCATTGTGAGTAAATGGGCACCCAGCTACAGTGGCAATCTAGGGAAGTCTCTTTTCTGTTCAAGCTTGACTATGCCCTTGTACACAGAACAAGCTCCATAAAGTCATGGATTGACCAGTTTGGTGTGAAGGAACTTTTACTGAAGATCCCAAAACAAAAACAGCATAGTCAACACTCATGTGTTTTAACAGTTCGTGGCATAATCCTAGAGATGATGGTTGAGCAGTGGCTTTACATTAGTAGTGGGCAAGCTGTCCATGAGGTTTCTATTGACCAAAGGTAACCATAAACAGGTGACCGGTTCCTGACCCTTCTGGCTAGATCGGGTATCATTCCCGTATTTTTTGGGCAGTGCACGATAGCCCCAAATGAGGAATCTCAGGAAACAAAACAATCTAGTAGAAACCTTTGCTCGACTACTGTTGTTTTCCTTGCCACTAATACACTTCTATTCTCTGTTGCCCTCACTCATGTGACTAAGCTGCTTCTGTTTTGGGGAGACACTGGCTTAAAGGTGTTATAACAAGGTTATAGGTGTTCTAACGAATGGAAGAAGAATGTATATCTTATGAAAGGCTAGCTCCATTTTTCTGTTTCCTTCATGTTCTGTCATGATGATTTTTTCTCCTTGGCAGTTGCCGATCTCTGTCTGCAGTAACAGCTGTCAGCCTGGGTACAGGAAAGCTTCTCTGCAAGGAAGACCCATCTGCTGCTATGACTGCATCCCCTGCTCTGAAGGAGAGATGACCAATCACACAGGTATCCGATAGTAAAGCTGCTGATCCTTTGAAATTGGTGTTGGCGGATTAATTGGTTTTAGTATCTCATCTGAACATTGTTTCAGACCTGTCCATCTGGGAGAAAGTTCTGGGAAGGACTGAAATGAATATGGGGTTTGTTTACAAAGCGTAATATAGTAGTTGCTAGATAATAATCAATACGGGGTGATTTGCTTCCCTAGGTAAAGAAAAGCAGTGCCACATCCAAAAATACACATATATATAGAAAAAGGAGGTTCCCCTAAGTGGACTTTAACGGCACTTGCTAAAGAATATTAAAAAGTAAATATGTGTAACAAAGTATGAAGAATAAAAGGATTGTTTATTTGAAAATGACATAGATTAAAAACAATGTATACCATAAATTCAACGGAACATATTACACAATCAATAAGTTTAGTATTGTTACCAAACGGTAAAGTTTTATACGAGGGCTCTTTTTCACACCCAACGCGTTTCGGAATAAACAGTGTTTTTGTCCTTCTTCAGGGGTGTAGCAGAAACGAGAGATTCCTCCCCATCTCCCCTGGATGCGTACAGGCCAGAGCGATATACTGAGGCAAAAAAGGAGGGAACCCCTGTTTAGAGCAAGTGTAGAATATGCCAGCCACGCATCCCAGCATCCAGCGTGTACAATCGCTCTGGCCTGTACGCATCCAGGGGAGACGGGGATGAATCTCTCTTTTCTACTACCACCCTGAAGAAGGACAAAAACACTGTTTATTCCGAAACGCGTTGGGTGTGAAAAAGAGCCCTCGTATAAAACTTTACCGTTTGGTAACAATACTAAACTTATTGATTGTGTAATATGTTCCGTTGAATTTATGGTATACATTGTTTTTAATCTATGTCATTTTCAAATAAACAATCCTTTTATTCTTCATACTTTGTTACACATATTTACTATTTAATATTCTTTAGCAAGTGCCGTTAAAGTCCACTTAGGGGAACCTCCTTTTTTTATATATATTGCTAGATAATAATAGGGCAACACAGTGGCTAAGTGGTTAGCACTTCCGCATAGCAGCGCTGGGGTCGCTGGCTCGAATCCCAACCACGACGCTACCTGCCTGGAGTTGGCATGTTCTCCTTGTGCCTACATGGGTTTCTTCCCATACAAGACATGCTGATAGATTAATTGGCTCCTGTCTAAATTGGCCCTAGTATGTGTATGTATGAATGTGAGTTAGGGACCTTAGATTGAAAGCTTCTTGAGGGCAGGGACTGATATGAATGTACAATATATATATATATATATATATATATATATATATATATATATATATATATATGTAAAGTGCTGCATACATTGACGGTGCTATATAAATATCCTGTAATAATAATAGTATGTTACATAGTTAATCTGGTTGAAAAAGGACACAGGTCCAGCCAGTTCAACTCTCCAAAAATATGCATACACAGATAAAAAACCTCCATAACCTGTCATATACTCACAGTTAATCCAGAGGAAGACAAAAAAAAATCAATAAAGCATGGTCCAATTTGCCCCAGCGGCAGAAAAAAAAGAAAAAAATCCTTCCTGATTCTCCCAGAGGTAATCGGCTATTCCTCGGATCAACTTTACCCATGAACATTACTATAGAAAATACAGGCCAGCAACTCGACAGCTTCTCCATAGAAAATATTTATTTAAGCATTACAGCAATAACATCATCCAAAAACGCTAACACGTTTCAGCCTTAGGCCTTCATCAAAAGCATTTGCTGCGGTCACTGGAGACTTAGGATGCAGTGGTGTCCCTAGAGGCACAGGATGCGCTCAGCTCACCGGACACACAGGGTCCACAGAGATCACTGGAGATTCAGGATGCAAAGGGAGCATGGGAGTGCACAGGGGACACAGTGTCTGTAGCACATGAGCATTGGAGACACAGGAGAGTATAGAGGAGCAAGGAATGCTAATGACACTGAGGGTGGGCAAGGGTGCAGCAAGGCTGAAGACATTGGGATGATAGGATTGTTGAGGATGCTTGGATCCATAGGGGTTTGGCAGATAACAGTAAAATGTTGCTCGAATGTCAATCAATGTACTTTTCAGCCCTGGAGGGAAGTGGCCAGGATCTGATTAGTTGGGACACCAGCGAGATCCAGAATCCAGTGGATGTGCACTGGAGCATGGACCTGGTGTTGGAGAAGGAGAGTGTGACTGTATCTATACCATGACCAAGAAAAACACCCTTTTCTATTCATGAATGTGTACCTTTTGGATTACCGTATTTATCGGCGTATAACACGCACCCCAAGTTTAGGAGGGAATTTTAAGGAAAAAAAAACTTTTAGGAGGGAAGTTGAAGGGAAAAAAACTTACATTTAAATGCCCATCATTGCAGCCTTCTCAGTGCAGCCTTGCCCCAGTGCAGCCATGTCAGTGCAGCCTTGTCAGTGCAGCCTTGTCAGTGCAGCCTTGTCAGTGCAGCCATGTCAGTGCAGCCTTCCCCAGTGTCCATTGCAGCCTTATCCCAGTGCAGCCTTGCCCCAGTGCAGCCTTGCAGCTCGCAGTTTGAAAATGGTGCCGCTCCCCTGCGATCCTGTGATCCCCTGCGATCCTGAGCTTCAAAATCGCCGACCGCGATTTGAAAATGGCGCCACCGGCGCCGAAATACACAGAGCTTTGGCTCTTCTCGGCGGCTCTTGTTCACTTTCGGCTCCACTCCTAGTCCTGCCCGGGATGGGCGTGACTGTGAGCGGAGCTATCCGAACCTAGCCGAGTACACTCGGCTAGGTTCGGGCGGCGCTCGAGTGAAGCCGAAAGTGGCCGAGAAGAGCCGAGGACCGGATCTGTGTATTTCGGCGCCGGCGGCGCCATTTTCAAATCGCGGTCGGCGATTTTGAAGATCTGTCAGCTCAGGATCGCAGGGGATTGGCGTATAACATGCACCTGCGATTTTCCCCTGATTTTAAGGGGGAAAAAGTGCGTGTTATACGCCGATAAATACGGTAACTGGAACACAGTTCTCAATAGCTGACCTCACAAATACTATTTTTGCTGATTGGGCACAAATTCCCACAGATACACTCCAAAATCTTGTACAAAACCTTCCCAGATACCTAAATATACAGTAATTTTGTAACTATTATACTACTAAAACAGGTGTCATATAGCATTAACACACACTGATAAGGTAAGATTATTATTTCTAGTACAGGGGGTCCCCGGGTTACGAACAAGATAGGGATTGTAGGTTTGTTCTTAAGTCGAATTTGTTTGTAAGTCGGAACAGTACCTTTTTTAAGTGCAAATCCAGTCTCAGAGACAGGAAGTGAGATTAAATCCATCTAATGAGGATACAGACAACAGTAAAAACTTCAGTGGCTCTATAAATAAATAAATACAACGTAGACAGGTGTTTGGTTTAACATATTATTTATGTTTACCTGTGCATGTAGATGCAGATGCATACATATAAATTCTTAAACATTTTCAAACACTGTACAGTACTGTACAGAACAGTACAACCTTAAACAATTATGGTAGAGGATGATGGGCTTGTTGAAGAGGATGGGACTGTTATTATAGAATCTGATTCAGCTGTTGGACTCTTGAAGTAGGCATCAAGGGATGTTTGCACAGCGCTTTTCTTTTTCTCATCAAAAATAGCCCTGTAGCATCTCAGGCCGTCAGTAACTGTACAATAAACTCTGGTAAACCTCTCTGTATCAGGATCTTGCTCCTCTAACTTTGCCATTCCTGCTTCAACAAGATGAAAAGCATCAGCTAACCGTTTTGTAGAAAACTTTTTCAATGTTGGAGTTTCTAGGTCCTGGTTTTCTTCACTAAATGCTGTCATCTTCTGCTCTAGTTCCATAAGCTCTTCATTGCTTAGTTCTTGCCCATGGGAGTCCAGTAACTCGATGATATCATTTCACTGATGTCCAACTGCAGTTGATTACCAATGGTAACCACAGCTTGCCTGGTTGCGGAGATTTCTTCATCTGTAAACCCCAGAAATTCTTCTGTGAATTGGGGGCACAAATTTTTCCAAACACCTCTCATATTTGTTTCTTTCACTTCAGCCCAAGCATCAGCAATATTTTTGATGGCATCATAAATGTGATAATTCTTCTAGAACTCTCTTAAGGTCATCTGATCCTTTTGGGTAGCCCTGATAGCTTGTGAAAATTTCCTCCGTAAATAATAGGCCTTAAAGGAGGCTATGACTCCTTGATCCATAGATTGAAGTAGTGATGTGGTGTTGGGGGGTAGAAATACCACCTTTACATTGGGGTGCAAGTCAGCTAAAGTGTTTGGATGTCCAGGGGCATTGTCAAGGAGAAGAATAATTTTGAAGGGAATGTTTTCCCTCAAACAATAACGTTCAACAGCAGGGACAAAATGGTTCAAAAACCAATCTTCAAACATTGTAGCTGTAACTCAAGCCTTTGTATTTGCCCTCCAAATAACAGGAAGAGATGCCTTAGTGACATTACGTAGTGCCCTGGGATTTAAGAAGTGATGCACTAACAAAGGCTTGAGCTTTAAATCCCCAGATGCATTACCCCCAAGTAATACAGTCAGCCTGTCCTTTGATGCCTTATGTCCTGGTGCACGTTTCCTCTTTTGAAATGTAGGTCCTAGCTGGCATTTTTTTCCAAAACAAGCCAGTTTCATCTACATTAAAAATTTGTTCTGGCATATAACCTTCGTTGGCAATAATAGCTTTCAATATCTTGGGAAAATTATTTGCAGCACTTACATCGGCACTTGCTGCTTCACCTATTGCTATGCAAATTAGCTCTTTCTTTAAAGCGATTGAACCAACCCCTACTTGCACCATATTCTTCATTGCAATCATCTTCTCTTGGATGGGCAGCTTTTAAATCGTTGAAAAGGCTTTGAGCCTTTTCTTGAACAAAAGTAAGACTGATAGGCATATTACGCTGATTTTGGTCTTCTATCCAAATTGTCAGCAGCCTTTTGATCTCGACAATTAAACCACTGCGTTGCTTGGTAATAATCGTAGCATGCATTGGGGTATGGCCTTTGACATGCTCCATTATTCTACCTTTATCTTTTAAAATCGTTGCGATCGTTGACCGATTGTAGCCCAATGCTCTGCCAATAGATGATGGAGTTTCACCTTTTTCTGATCTTTTTATTATTTCTACTTTATTTTCCATGGTGATGGATCTTCTTTTCTTTGCTGTATCACCAGCACTTGCATCAGATTTGTTTTTCGGCATGTTGAAGACAAAAAATGTGGAATGAAGTGCACTCTAGAAAAGAAGAACAAGAAGGAAAAAAAGTGTAGCAGCCAGCCAATTTATTACCAATTTATTCTAGTTAGACTGGAACTGTATAAAAACACTCACTGTGGCGGCAAGATAGATACAGTATGCCCGCTTGTTGTGCGTCCTCAGAGCCGTCCAGCACTGTGGGATCCAGTACACTACAAAAAAACAGGGCTAAAAGAGAACAGAAGAATACAGTAGTGGTTACATTCAGGACAAAGCAAAGATGGTATAAAAAACACGCGCGATTGGGTGGGGGCTCCGCATGGGTAGATGGCATGGGCTCGTGCTGGGACACAGGGATACATTCTGTCCCTGTGTTCCAGCGTGGGGTCATGTCATCTGCCTATTGTGGAGCTCTCATTCAATTGTGTGTGTGGTACAAGCAGGGCCGGATTTTCTCTCCCTGCGCCCCAAGGCCAGGTTCCGCAATGCACCCCCTCCCTGCCAACCGAACCACCCCCCCAAAAATGGCAACTGGATGGCAGGGGTGAGCACGGTTAGTTCAAATATGTTTTGTTTCTTTTTTTTTTTTACTTTTTTATCACTTTTTTTAATTTTTATTTATTAGCTTGTCGTTTACTGTACTTTTTTTAATTTTTTGTATAATTTTCTTATTTTTAATTATTCTTTACTTTTTTTAATTACTTTGTTATTTTATTAATTTAATTATTACTGTATTTCTTATTTTTTTATTTTTTTTATATCAATTTTTTTTCAATTAACGTTATTGCTATCACACAGGAGAAAACAATTCCCTGTGTGATAGCAATTGGAGGTGACAGGTTCCCTTTATTGACCCTGTCACCTCCAAAACAGGAGTCCTAGAACTGTGCTAGATTTCCTGTCATAGCTGAGAAGGGAGGAGCACAGCTCTCCCCTCTCATTCTTTACATGGCGGCAGGGACAGGAGGAAGCAGAGAGGCACAGTACACTGTATACAGTACAGTACTTAAGAATATTACAGTAGTGTACTGCTGGGGCCGCTCACCTGATGGCACAGCAGGGAGATGGATAGATGGTGTGTCCAGGCAGGCCAGCCGTGGTGCACCTCCGCGGGGCAGCGCTCACAGGAAAGACCGGGGATTCTGGAGGCTTCACTAGGCCGGACAAGGCTGCGGCTACAACGGGCAGTTTTAGCGGCCTGGCAGGCCACCGGCAGGACACCGGACCGCACCAGGCCTGTGGACAGGCAGGCAGGATAACGAGGGGGGCCCCTTAACTTCACAACCAGGCCAGGGACAGAGGAAGGGCTCACTCCAGCAAGGAGAGGGATGGCGTCGGCCGGCAGTGACGTTACTCGGGCCCCGTTCGTAAGTAGGGGTTGTTCGCAACTCGGATGTTTGTAAGTCAGGGACCCCCTGTATCTTTATAAAATACTGCAACCAAAGACATGATTTATTCTGATTACTAATATAACATTTCCATATTTTATTTAGATGCGGATGAGTGTACGATATGTCCTTCTGATCAGTGGTCCAATGAGGAGAGGGACAGGTGTGTCCAAAAAGTTTTGGAGTTCCTCTCATACGATGAGCCATTGGGAATCATGCTGATGACAACAGTTGTCATGTTGTCAACACTCACACTCTGCATCCTAATTATCTTCATTCAATATCAGGAAACACCTATTATCAAAGCCACCAATAGAGAGCTGAGCTACATCCTGCTGGTGTCTCTCATTTTATGCTTCCTCTGCAGCCTGGTCTTCATTGGTCAACCTTCCACTTTCAGTTGTCTCCTGAGACAAACCTTCTTCAGTGTGGTCTTCTCCATTTGTATCTCTTCAGTCTTGGCCAAGACTATAATGGTGATCCTTGCCTTTAAAGCCACCAGACTGAACAGCCCTTTGAGGAAATGGCTGGGTCCTACCATCCCTCGTAGTGTTGTAGGGATCTGTTCAGTTTTGCAGATCAGCATTTGTTCATTTTGGCTATCCAACTCCCCACCATTTCCCATGCTGAACACCAAAAGCCATAAGATAACATTTGAGTGTAATGAAGGCCAGAGGGTATTTTTCTACATGACTCTGGGTTTCATGGGATTTCTGGCTATGGCAAGTTTTCTAGTGGCCTTCCTAGCAAGGAACCTTCCAGGAAGCTTCAACGAGGCCAAATTGATCACCTTCAGCATGTTGGTCTTCTGCTCTGTCTGGATCTCCTTCATCCCAGCCTATCTGAGCACCAGTGGCAAATACACAGTGGCTGTTCAGATATTTGCTATCTTGGCCTCCAGCGCAGGATTGCTAAGCTGTATATTTCTGCCCAAATGTTATAATATTCTGGTGAGACCAGACAGGAACAATCGTGATTTACTATCAGGCAGTAAAAAAAGGAGAAATGTGTTTTAATAAAACTTTTCCTGAGCCTATAGAAATAATGTTAAAAAGTAAGCCTTTTGTATTTCATTTTAGATCTTCATCAATTTGCAGAGAACACTGGGTACAAGTAAATGTTGGATAGTCAACAAAAAGCATTGTCTTCTTATTTTATTTTAACTTCACTTGTACAACCACAAGATAATAGGACTATTGATATAATATATGTTTTTTTTTACGTTTTATGGTTTAGCCAATCAGATAAACACAGATTTACATAGGTACTTACTGTATCTTCTCTGAAGTACAAATGTATTACATAACCGATAATAGATAACATTGCAAATCTTTTGGTCAATGTATCACCTTTTTCAAGACCCAAGCCACTCTTTGATATACTTGCTGAAAATAAAATCTAAGAACAAATATAATAAGTGTGTAAGGATTTTATTTAAATTTCAATTCCCATTAGCACATCACTCAGATGTGTAGACTTTGCCTCTCTTGCATGTGCTAGCACACAGAGATGCATTTCACAGGGAGGCCTATTAGTTTGTCATAAGTACAATAAACAGAGACGCTGTGGTTTGTGAACTGGAGTGTTACAGGTAGAGCAGAATTTACTCACAATGATTAATGCTTCATGGATTTGACTATGCTTGTAGTTTCTGGCAACAAAGTTCCAGGAGATAGTTTCAAAGACAAGGGAGCCATTGTGCATTTTTTATTCATTAATACACAAGTTATAGGTAGCACCAAAAGTTTGTGAAGCTCTTAACAATATAAAGTGAGACAATACAGTTTTGTTACAGTTCAATACAAGAGGGTTAGGAGGGCTCTGCTCAATCTAAAATGGAGGGGTGGGTGGTACAAAAGGTAATAACTGTGTGCAGATGAGTTGATAAAAAAAAAAAAAAAAAGTTAAGTTGCTAGGTTGAGGCAGGATAGGGTTCCTGAAGAGATGAGGTTTTAGAGATTGGTGGACAGAGTTGGATATAGTTGGACAGATTGGGGTAGAGTATTCTAGGGGATTGGAGAGGGTCTGGGGAAGTCCTGAAGGAGACAAGCATGGAGGGAGGTGACTCCAGAGCTAGCGAGCAAGAGGTCTTGGGAGGTGCGGAGAGGACAATTTGGGCTATATATTTTGAGATCATAGTTACATGGTAGGCGAGGTTGAAAAAAGACACAAGTCCATCAAGTCCAACCTATGTGTGTGATTTTATGTCAGTATTACATTGTATATCCCTGTATGTTGTGGTCGTTCAGGTGCTTATTTATTTGAAATTATCGATGATCCCTGCTGAAACTACTGCCTGTGGAAGAGAATTCCACATCCTAACCGCTCTTACAGTAAAGAACCCTCTGCGCAGTTTAACCACTTGCCGACCAGCCACCGCAGTTGTAGTGCGGCAGAATGGCACGGCTGGGCATAGATTTGAGTGGTGATATTAACAGTTAATGAAAATCACTGATGTATACGTAGATTGTTTAAATGGTAGTGCAGTCAACACCAGATATACACTTATTTTACGCTTTTGGTTTTGTTCTATTTTCATACCTTCCCCTATCTGGAGTTTAAAAGGAAAAATAGATATATTAAAACCATATTTAGTACTTTACTTCCAGTGGTTCGCCAGGGCCTCCACATCCTCTCAAATTCTTTAAGATTTCCTCTTTTTGTGTAAACTATTCTCTCTTTACTTATAGTTTCATTAATAAAAGGAAAAATAGATATATTAAAACCATATTTAGTACTTCACTTCCAGTGGTTCGCCAATCTGACCATGTCCTTTCTCCTCTAAGCGGGGATCCCATTTTTCCAGCCAGGGCCTCCACATCCTCTCAAATTCTCTAAGATTTCCTCTTTTTGTGTAAACTATTCTCTCTTTACTTATAGTTTCATTAATAACAGTAATCCAGTCCCTTACTACCAGGGGTGTCCTTGACTGACATCTTATCGCAATGATTTTATTAGCTTGAAATAAGAATCTCAGTATTGCTACTGTGGTACTTTTCCTCTCCCCAGGTTCCTTCCTGTATCCGAGTATACAAAGCCCGGCTTCCATCTTCAGAGTTGTCCCATAGATCTGACCCATGGTACTAAGAATAACTTTGGACATCTCCATACCATATGGATGAGATTTCCACTCACTGGCAATCTATGGCATTTATCATCTGATCTTCTACCATACTTAAGCAGCCTCTTGGGAGTATAGTAAGCTCTATATATCAGCATCAAAGGAGATACTTTCTGCGAGGGTGAGACTGACAACTCTATTATAGTATAATATATCCATGTTTGTAAAATATGATGTACTAAATATCCGGGTATGCATTTCTTGATATCTTTCTCTATAGAACAAACTCCCTGAAGATGACTGTTTAGGTCGAAACGCGTCAGTTGTGTTCATTCGGACACCACTTTTGTAGTGCAACCTTTTGGGGTGTTCATGTGGACACCATCTCTGTAATGTAATAACTCCTTGACTAATCTATTTGTGGAATCCAACAGATGTAATGAAACAAGTTTTTTTTATATACCTGTAGCCAGAACTCTATCTCCACTTTTTGAATTTGATTCTGTCCAATAAAGATTTTATTAAAAACTAAAATACTTATATTAAAACATTCAGCTGCTAAAAAACCCCTTGTGGAAACCAGTCCATTTGTGTATATTTCCGGGGTGTGCAGCCCTTTAGACTCTTTGATATGGGTTTTTCTATTCATCATTAATTTAAGGGCTTTAGGGGCAAGCGGCCCCCCTCCTCTCAGCTCACTGATCCATCCCCACAGGGTAAAAAAGACAATCTCCTCAGGGCTCCACACTATTTAAAAGCAACCTGGGCACACCTCCCCAGGGAAGCTCTGAACAGACCAAACCATACAGTTAACTGCTCCTGTGAGTACAGCAGAAGCCACAAACTAGATTTGCCATCAGCCTAACTAGCAGGGTGCTACACATGATTGGTCCATTTATGGTTGGACCTTCTGGAAAAGAAATTCTCTTTCAACTGCCACAAAGTTTTTTTGTTTTTGTTTTCCAAGATGCCCATCTTGCCAATCCTTTTTAACTATGGAACTCAATGAAAACTGTTTGAAATATTCATTTTGTAGATACTTTCAGAGAGCTGGGATAGCAACACCTGCTAAAAACTTGCCCTCCAGGTATCCAGTTTATTGTCACCAAACCGGTTGCAGTATAGTAGTTGGCATTATTGTCAATTATTTAGTACATGTTGCAGCGTGAGATCACCCTGCATGATATTGTACTGATTATAGGAACCAGGAAGGGTTTACGAGTGCAGCACCTGGCAAAGCCAGGGAACATATTGTCTTGTCCTATATTACTCTGCAACCATTGTTATTTTATGTAGCAATGCAAGATTTTAGTTATGCTTTCTACTGCAGGGCATCTTAAGGTCACTGTGTCACCCTTTCCACCTACGCCCTACAACTACAAAATGGGACTAAAATAGTCATTTGGTAATTTTTGTAAACAGACCTGTTTTAAGTAAGTCTTTCTGGCCTTCCTCTCAGTCTTGCACAGTTGTACAGGCTCCTCTCCTGTACTGTGATTTCACTGCACATCGTGATCTCCTCACAATGTGCATTCGAAACTGCAGCAAGTCAAGTAGAACCCGACTGTCTGATATGTAGGTGGTGTGCAGCGTGGTGCGGTGCAATAACAAACTGTCAGAAACAATGAATCAGACAGAAGTACAGTTAAATCACACTTGTTTAATAATAATAAAAAGGTAAACAGAGTAAACGTAGTCAAAATATAGCCAGAGTTCAGGAACCGGAACGGATAGTCAGACAAGCCAAAACGGCAGGGAGCCAGAGATGAGCGTAGTAGAACAGCAAGCAGAATCTGGAGCCAGAAGGAATGTCAGCCAAGCAAGTCTTTAACAGGAACACAGAAGAGCGTCTCTTTAGATGTGACCAAGGCGAAGGCAGAGATCATCTGGGCTGGATGGCTTAAGTAGGCAGGACTGACGAGCACGATATCAACAGGTCACTGTGGAGAGAAAGGAGCTGGCAATTAGCCAACAGCTGAGCGGCCAGCTTTGAGAAGGAAGGGCTGAGCCCAGCCCTGACACACACACACTCACAGTCCATGTGCAATGAAAGAACTTCTATTGAGACAGGTCACAATTAGGGATGAGCCGAACAGCCCGCGGTTCGGTTCGCACCAGAACCTGCGAACGGACCGAAAATTTGCACGAACGTTGGAACCCCATTGACGTTTATGGGACTTGAACATTCAAAATCAAAAGTGCTCATTTTAAAGGCTAATTTGCATGGTATTGTCCTAAAAAGGGTTTGGGGACCCGGGTCCTGCCCCAGGGGACATGTATCAATGCAAAAAAAAACTTTTAAAAACGGCTGTTTTTTCGGGAGCAGTGATTTTAATGATGCTTAAAGTTTAAAAAAAAAGTGAAATATTCCTTTAAATATAGTACCTGGGGGGTGTCTATAGTATGCCTGTAAAGTGGCACGTGTTTCCCGTGCTTAGAACAGTCCCTGCACAAAATGTAATTTTTAAAGGAAAAAAGTCATTTAAAACTGCTTGCGGCTTTAATGTAATGTCGGGTCCTGGCAATATGGATGAAAATCAGTGAGACAAACGGCATGGGTACCCCCCAGTCCATTACCAGGCCCTTTGGGTCTTGTATGGATATTAAAGGGAACCCCGCACCTAAATTAAAAAAAGGAAAGGCGTGGGGCCACCAGGCCCTATATACTCTGAACAGCAGTATACAGGCGGTGCAAACAAGACAGGGACTGTAGGTTTGTTGTTAAGTAGAATCTGTTTGTAATTTTGAACTGGTACATTTTTAACGTGTTTAGCTCCAGCCAAAAAATCTATTTTAAGCTTTTTGGAAAACATAGGGAAGGGTTATCACCCCTGTGACATTTGTTTTGCTGTCTGTGCTCCTCTTCAGAAGATTTCACCTCATTTTTTGTCCCAATGACAAATGTTTTTTTGAAAATTTGGAGTTTTTTGTGAAACAAGGATTGGTGATAAAGCATCAGTGGAAAGGAGAAACGTTTTTCCCATATTAACTCTTACAGGAGAGAATTTCCCTTCCTAGGGGTAGATTTCATCTCACTTCCTGTTGTCTCCTTCCGTTTGCAAGTAGGAGTTGTTTGTAAGTTGGATGTTTGAAAGTAGGGGCTTGCCCTATTAACTCAGCAGAAATTTGGGCCTTAGGTGTTGTTGTGGCCACGACACTGTAAGCCCTCACAGGGCCCTGCAGTGAAATATTAGATCAAGAATTGTAATTACATGCCCCTTATGAACATTGGCAGAACAATTGGGCCTTTGGTGGTGGTGGTGCTAGTGCCACAACACTGTAAGTCCTCACTCGCTCTTGGTGGGCGCAGAAACGGGCCCTGCTGTGAAATATTAGATCAAGTATTGTAATTACATGCCCCTGTTAAACAGGGGCTGAAAAATTGGGCCTTAGGCACTGGTGCTGGTGCCACAACACTGCAACCCCTCACAGATACTCTAGTTGGAACGCAGGAACGAGCCCTGCTGCAAAGTATTGCATCAAAAATTGTAATTACACTGAAAAATTGGGCCTTAGGCACTGGTGGTGGCGCCCAGAACCAAAAATGTTCTTACAAGCTATCAGCGTGATCATTGAGGAGGAAGAGGATAATTAATCAGGATAGTCACTCAGCATCAGCATAGGCAGTCTTTGAAGGTATCTGAGATTTCAAAAAAAATTATTCAGTTACATCAGCATTAGGTGCTTGGTAGCTGGTGGTGATCCAAGACTGATTTATTTTTATGAAGGTCAGTCGATCGACCGAGTCGGTGGACAGACGCACCCTGTGATCGGTTACAAAGCCTCCAGCAGCACTGAATGTGCATTCCGAAAGAACGCTGGATGCAGGACAGGCCAGTAGCTCAATGGCATACTGTGCAAGGTCTGGCCAGTGATCCATCCTCAAGACCCAGTAACCCAGAGGATTTTCGGTGGGAAAGGTGTCCAAATCAGATCTTGCCCCTAGGTATTCCTGCACCATGTAAAACAGACGCTGACGATGGTTGCTGGAACCGATCATACCTTGGGGCTGCGGACCAAAAAATTGTCTGAACACATCAGTCAGACGGCCACCTTCTCCACCGCTCCTTCTTTGACTGACCGAAGCCTCAGCAACACGTCCAGAAACAGGAGTTTGTAACCTCCCAGTCTCTGGGAACGTGTTGCACAGACCTTTCTGCAAGGCCTCCTGAAGATGTTTCATTCTCTGCTCCCTCTGCGATGGCAAGATAAGGTCCGCAACCTTACCCTTGTAACGTGGATCAAGGAGGGTTGCCAGCCAGTATTGGTCCTTCTCCTTGATACCACGAATACGAGGATCCTTACGCAGGCTTTGCAGGATCAGGGAGGCCATGCAGCGTAGGTTTGCTGAGGTATTCGGTCCGGAGTCCTCTGGGTCACTAAGGACGACATGGTCCGCAGCCACCTCCTCCTCTTGGGACTGATCCCTTAAAGACTGCTGCTGATGCTGAGTGCCAGGCTCCACCTTCATACTGACACAATCCTCCTCCTCCTCGTCCTCATCCTCTTCCTGTGTGATCGGCAGGCACGCAGGAACACTGTCTGGATAAAGGGGGCTTTGAGAGCTAAGGAAGTCCTCCTCTTCCTGCCTCTGTTCTGCCTCAAGTGCCCTGTCCATTATTCCACGCAGTGTGTGCTCCAATAGGTGGACAAGGGGGACAGTGTCACTGATGCATGCACTGTCACTGCTCACCATCCTTGTGGCCTCCTCAAATGGTGACAGGACAGTGCATGCATCCCTGATCATGGCCCACTGGTGTGGGGAAAAAAAAACAAGCTCCCCTGACCCTGTCCTGGTGCCATAGTCGCACAGGTATTCATTGATGGCCCTTTCTTAGTGGCGTTCCTAACAAGGAACCTCCCAGGAAGCTTCAACGAGGCCAAACTCATCACCTTCAGTATGCTGATCTTCTGCTCTATCTGGATCTCCTTCATCCCGGCCTCTCTGAGCACCAGTGGAAAATACACAGTGGCTGTTCAGATATTCGCTATATTGTCATCCAGCACTGGACTGGACTACCAAAATGTTATATTATCCCGCTGAGACCAGAGGAGAACAGACGGGAGTTCTTATCAGACCGTAAAAAAAATAACAGATCTTCTTAAATAATCTCCTCTGGAATTTTAGCTAAACAAAATGATGCAAAGTTGTATATTGGTTATTCTATTAAAAATGTTATCAAGCTCATTGTACATCTCAAAAGTTGCCGAAAAAAATGTGCGCAAATAAAGGTTGGCCAGTCTGCAGAAACATTTTCGTGTGCCTTTTTACTATTCAAATCAATGTTAATTAAAATTTTGAAAATCACCAATTACGAAGAATGGAAATAAATGTAAGGGCAAAGATTTAAGCACAATATACCCAACTGGAAATTGAAAACATCAGCAAGAGTCAGCCATGAGGATAGTAAAGCCACGTACACACAAGCGGGATGTCCTACAGAAAAAGTCAGACGGAAGCTTATCATCGTATATACCGATCGTGTGTAGGCCTCATTGGACTTTTTTTTTTCGAAAAATCTGACGGACCTAGAAATGCAACATGTTCTTAATATTTCCGACTGACCCAATTCCTATCGGGAAAACCAATCGTCTGTATGCTGGTCCGATGGACCAAAAACGACGCATGCTCTGAAGCAAGTACGAGACGGAAGCTATTGGCTACTGGCTATTGAACTTCATTTTTCTAGTCCCGTCGTAAGTGTTGTACGTCACCACGTTCTGGACGGTCGGACTTTGGTTGGACTTTGGGTTGACCGTGTGTAGGCAAGACCGCTTGAGTGGAATTCCGTGGTAGTTTTGTCGGAGAAACCGTCGGAGTTTATTCCGACGGCTAAACCGGTCGTGTGTACGCGGCATAAGGCTTGAGTTTATACATTTTTCTAATATATGTAACTACTGAAAATAATGGTCACCACATTTAGTTATCTGCAAGAGGGGCAGGATTCCTGCTGACCACCAGTATAATAGGGTCTCTTCCCAATGATCACCAATGTAAGGTGGTCCTTCTCCCACTGACCACCAATCTAAGTAAGGGAGCTTTCCACTGACCACCAATGTAAGGGGACATGTTTTTATGGACAGTCTGCTGTGAATGAACTCAGCACACAGTAACATAACCTTTGCAAAAAAATATTAAATAAAGGCATAATATCTAGTCATGACAAAATTGCTATCACATTTCATTATGTGTGGTCTTAATCATAAACTATGATTGATGATATGATGATAGCCTAAGCTAGGATTAAAGACACACAGGTCGAAGCGCTTTACCAAGTTCATCATGACTAGAGGTTATACCTTTCTGCAAAAGATTTTGCAAAGGATCCATAGTGACCTTTTTTTGAGGAATAAACAGGAGCCTAAGTTGTGCACTGGTGTTCCATTTGCTTGCATTGGGAGGAAGAAAGGGTTGTGTATAGACATCTGCAATTCTTTTCAGTCTGAATACAAATCTGGACTCATTTTTGGTTTTTCGGAGATTCGGATGTATTTGAATCTCCGAATGAAATAGTAACAAATTTTATTGAAATTCATTAAAATTTGTTTTGTTTATTTGTTTTCTAATGAATTCCAAATTTTCAAGACCATTAGAATTCGGATCAGTCGAAAAAGGACCGGGAACCTGGCCGCCGCGTCCTTAACAACCGATGAGTCATCAGCTGTCAGCTGGCTTCCCCACTGACAGAAGAAATGTAAATAAAACAATGCCGGCAATAATAAATTCTGAAAAAAACAGCGTGGAGGCCCCCCTAGTCCATACCAGACCCTTATCCGAGCACGCAGCCTGGCAGGCTAGGAAAGCGGGAGACAAGCGAGCGCCCCCCCCCGCCTCCTGAACCATACCAGGCCACATGCCCTTAACAAGGGGGGGGTGCTTTAGGGTGGGGGGGCTCTGCCCCTCCACCCCAAAGCACCTTGTCCCCATGTTGATGGAAACAAAGGGCCTCTTCCTGACAACCCTGGGTGGTGGTTGTGGGGGTCTGCGGGCAGGGGGCTTATCGGAATCTGGAACAAGGGGGCCCCCAGATTCCATCCCCCAATGTGAATAAGTATGGGATACATAGTACACTTACCCATTCACCAAAAATGTGTACAAAATGAATAAAGATAGTAAACAAGTTTTTGACAGTTCCTTTATTAAAAAATAAAAAACAATGTCCCCTGATGTAGATCCATTTCACGCCACCCATTGCACCGCTGAACCCAAAAAAAGAAAAACCTAGCCTCATCAAACACTCTCTGTGGACTGCCTGCTTCTCTGTCTGACACTTCTTATAGAGGTAAGTGGCAGAGCCACCTGGTGACCCCACTCCCTTGTGGTGTCATCAGCCCAGCATGCCCCAGTCGGTGACATCACAATGGGCGGGGTCACCTGCTGACATCATCGGGTGACTCCGCCCCTTAGCTATTTAAAAAATAGCAGGTAGTCTGCGAAAAGCGTTCGGCCGGAGGTTTTTTCTCGTTCTTATGGGTTCAGCGGTGCGGCGGGCAGCATGAGATAGATCTACATCAGGGGACATTGTTTTAGATTTTTTAATAAAGGAATTGTCAAAAACTCATTTACTATCTTTATTAACCTTTTACACATTTTTGGTGAATGGGTAGGGGTACTAAGTACCCCATACTCAATCACATGGGGGGCTCGGATCTGGGGGCCCCCTTGTTAAAGGGAGCTTCTAGATTCCAATAAGACCCCTGCCTGCAAACCCCCACAACCACCGGCCAGGGTTGTGGAGATGAGGCTCTTGTCCCCTTCAACATGGCACCAAAGCTCCCTTCATGTTGAGAGCAGGGCTGGGTATGGCTCAGGAGGGTGGGCGCTCCCTTGCCCCCCCCTTTCCTGAGCTGTCAGGCTGCATTCTCGGATAAGGGTCTGGTATGGATTTTGGGGGGACCCCACGCCATTTTTAAACAAATTTTGGCCTAGGATTCCCCTTAGAATCCACACCAGACCCGAAAGGGCCTGACATGAATTGTGGGGGGACCCCACGTTTGTTTTTTTTTCGGAAATTTTCTATTGCTGGCATTGTTTTGTTTAAGTTTCAGCTGTCAGTTGGGAAGCCCGCTGACAACTGATGACTCATCGATTGTTAAGGACACAGCGGCTAGCTTAACAATCAGCTATTCTTCACACCAAATTTGAATCGATCAGTCATTTTTCAACCAATCCAAATTTGAATCTTTCTAAAAATTTGGAATTCATTAGGAAAATAATAAACAAAACTAAATTTAATGAAAACAAACCGGAATTAAAGAATTACGAAACCACACTAAACGAATTCTGAGATGAAACGAAATTAGTAACATAATGCGTATATACGAAACAAAAAAAATTTTCCATTCTGCACATATCTAGTTGAGTATTCATGGTTTCTATATTTTTCCAAGGACCATTTTTCAATGATCTTTATTTTGAGGGAACACTACCTAATTTTCTGGCTATTATTATTTGTTTCCTTTTCATTAAAATTAGTAAAGAGCAGTCATGGGTGTCAAAAATTTAATAATTATGCCATATTCTTTATTTGTCTATGCCAATTTACAGGAAACTGTAGCTATAGTAATTATTAACAGAAAGTAATTTCAAGGGTTCCTCTGTGCTAAATAGGTTGAGAAAGGCTCATTTAGAATCATGATATGTTTTTATAAACAGACTTAAGCCTCGTACACACGGTATGATTGTTGGCAGGGGATTGTCTGTTGAGAGACTGTTGTCCTAAAATATTATCGTTAGTACGCTCCTTTTGACAATTGTTGTCCAACTTTCGGTCAACAAATGTTGGATGACAGGCTAGTAAATTTTCGGTGGACAATGGTTTGTCATCAGATTTTCGTATCGTCAGTACACAAATCCGTCACAAAAGTCAAAAGTACAAACACGCATACTCTCAAATAATGCTCACCAAACACGATATTAGCAGAAGGGGCCCAAAGAGTGGCGCTCAAGAGCTGAAATTCCTCGTAGTACGTCACTAAGTTCGTGTTTGTTGCATGACAATTTTGTACCGTTAGTATGCAAGACAAGATCCTGGCACACGCCCTTTTGACAAAAATCAGACGCTCAGTTGGCCAACAATCGTACCGTGTGTACGAGGCTATAGAATTGAGAGAAGAATTTACTTATGCAATTAATGGTCTACTCATATATAGGGTCATGGTGAGCTTTGTGGTTATCTGTGGTGTTGATAACTTAGAAAAAAAGTACAGCCTGCTGGGCAATGGAATAAAAAGCCTATGAGGCATAACTAGAAATGGGGCTTTACATTTTGGATAAATCCTGATCTGAACAGATACAATTTCACCATTGTACAAATACAGAGAAAAGTGCGGCAGAGGAGACCGGCACCTGATCTTTATGAACTGTACAGGGGGAAATACACAACATGTACACATACAATACATGTACAACACAATTGAAAATGCGTTGTGAACGTCTTTTTTTAGTTAATAAATAAAGAGAACACATTCAAAATCAGATAACGTTTGTACTGCTGCGCCCTAATTTCTAATTTTCATCTCTACATCATCTGTGTTTTATCCAGCTGGCCTTTGGCCAAGATTTTGCAAAATATCCTTTGAGTTTGATGTACCTGCAGTATGTAATGAACATAATGTTATCTTAAAATAATCCTTTGTAAATAAATAAGTACATATTTCTGAGTGCCTGCAAGGCGTGATCACTTCATCCTTTTATCCGTCACCTCGGCTACAGAACAAGAATATCCACCCATACCAGAAAAACTGTTGTGTATTCCCATTTAGCACATTTTGAGTTTATTTGATCAAAGAAACCTAAGTGTGATCATTACAATACAGGGGAAAGAGCTATACCTAACTAAATCAATCAAATGTGCAAAAAATATTAATAATCTCCCCAATATTCAAAGCCTAAATATAAAATAGTGAATGTCAGTACTGCTGCCCACAAGTATCAGCAAAAATCATACTGTAAATATCAAACCAGTGCCGAGCAGTACTTTAAATAAATATATTAAGAATAAAATTATGTCTTGTGATAGAAACAATAATTTATCAATAAAAATTGAAAAATTAAAATTAAAACAGTTTAACGTGTTCACATATCCTTAACAAATGTGATCTTAAAACATGAATGTTCATGATAATAATTTTTCCAAATATATCCAATATTGTGCCAAATATTTTTCAAAATTCCACCTAGGATGTTTTTTCACCACTTGTGCAAAAGCCCTTCACCAACACTTCAATGCTCTCACCTTATATTTTGACCTAACATATATTCCCCTTTAAGTGGGGTCTCTTATGCCATGAATGTTGCTTCTCTCTCCTGCATCCAGCTGTTCCTCAATCCACCTCCATCCTCTGCAATGCTTTAGTCAATATATACTTGAAGCCTAAAGAAGAAGAGCATATATAGTGCTCCCTGTATGTATTGTATGAGACCCAGCTCATACAATATTCCAGTAAGGATGAGCCGAACACCCCCCTGGTTCAGTTCGCAGCAAAACATCCGAACAGGCAAAAAATTTGGAAGAACACACGAACACCATTAAAGTCTATGGGACACGAACATGAAAAATCAGAAGTGCTCATTTTAAAGGCTTAAATGCAAGTTATTGTCATAAAAAGTGTTTGTGGACCTGGGTCCTGCCCCAGGGGACATGTATTAATGCAATTTTTTTTTTTTTTTTAAACGGCTGTTTTTTCGGGAGCAGTGATTTTTTTTTTTTTAATGCTTAAAGTGAAACAATAAAAATTAAATATTCCTTTAAATATCATGTCTGGGGGGTGTCTATAGTATGCCTGTAAAGTGGCGCATTTTTCCTGTGTTTAGAACAGTACCACAGCAAAATCACATTTCTAAAGGAAAAATTGTCATTTAAAACTGATCACGGCTGTAAAGAATTGTCGGGTCTCGGCAATATAGATAAAACTCATTGAAAAAAAGGGCATGGGTTCCACCCCCAGTCCATTACCAGGGGTCCCCCCCAAAAGCCATACCGGACCCTTCAATGTACCCTATTAACAATTCACATAGGTGGGGTTAGGATCTGGAGGTCCCCTTGTTAAATGGGGGTTCCAGATTCCGATAAGCCCCCTGCCCGCATACCCCCCACAACCACTGGGCCAGGGTTGTGGGGATGAGGCCCTTGTTCCCATCAACATGGGGACAAGGTGCTTTGGGGTCAGACCCCAAAGCACCCTCCCCATGCTGAGGGCATGTGGCCTGGTACGGTTCAGGAGGGGGGGCACTCTCTCATTCCCCCACCTTTTCCTGCAGCCTGCCAGGTTGCATGCTTAGATAAGGGCCTGGTATGGATTTTGGGAGAGACCCCTATGCCATTTTTTTTTATTTTGGTGCAGGGTTCCCCTTAAAATCCATACCAGACCTGAAGGGTCTGGTATGGATTTTGGGGGGACCCCTATGCCATTTTTTTTTTTTTGGCACAGGGTTCCCCTTAATTTCCATTCCAGACCTGAAGGGCCTGGTATGGATTTTGGGGGGACCCCATGCAATTTTTTTTTACTTTTGGTTTGGGGGTTCCCCTTAATATTCATACCAGATCCAAAGGGCCTGGTAATGGACTGGGGGGAACCCATGCCCTTATTTTCAGTGAGTTTTATCTATATTGCCGAGACCCGACAATTCACATTCACGGCTTTAAATACAGACGCAATCAGTTTTAAATGACAATTTTTCATTTATAAATGTTATTTTGCTGCAGTACTGTTATAAACAAGGGAAAAATGCACCACTTTATAGGGGTACTATAGACACCCCCCAGGCATGATATTTAAAGAAATATTTCATTTTTATTGTTTTACTTTAAGCATTAAAAAAATCACTGCTACCGAAAAAACTGCCATTTAAAAAAAAAAATTGCATTGATACATGTCCCCTGGGGCAGGACCCAGGTCCCCAAACACTTTTTATGACAATAACTTGCATATAAGCCTTTAAAATGAGCACTTTTGATTTTTCATGTTAGTGTCCCATAGACTTTAATGGTGTTCTGGAGGCTTTTGAATTTGCGCCGAACACTGCATATTGTTCGGTGTTCGCTGAACATCCGAACAACCAGAGTTCGACCTGAACTTATGCTTGGGCCGCCCATCCAAATATTCCAGCAGTCGGAAAGGTGGAATTAATTTATCTTGATATATTTCTTGAGAGATATTGTTCAGAAATATTACTGTCCCAAGTGAAAGAGCCCCTTCATTCTTTCAACACAAACAACACATATAGAACCCAGGATAACAGGGGTAACATTAAATGTTGAGTCCAGTGTGGTTGTACGGTGAGTCTGGTTAGTGCAGACTCAACTGAGGTTCTTGGTCATCCTGTACCCCTAATAGACACAGGGTAATTTACACATAGGAGGGACCGGAGAAGCTGGACAAGGAGTTTCCAGAGCTCTCTAAGGTAAGCTGGGTTCCACAAGCTCCCCCCAAAGTGACTCCCATTACACAAGCTATCTCCTGTTGTAGTATGGAGTGTTTTTTTTGTAGACTCGCATGACCACCCTCAATGTAGACAGGGGAACATAAACAGGTAACGACAGCAAAGTTCAAATAGCAGTAGATCAGAGAGGCATAGCAAAGCTCAACAGTAGTAGCTCGGGCAGTGGGCAATGCATCCAGTCTCTTAAGTGTAACCTGGACACTATTACCGACACTCAGTGTGATTAGAAACTATAGATCTGCCCGAAGGCTCTCACCGCTTCGGCTCCCTGTGTCATGTTCACTCTCGGGTCCCGTGTCTCTCATCTGCAGTGTTTTACACATGCCTCCTGGACTTGATTCAGAAATGGCTCGGTACTGATCAGACCTTGTTGGCGGGCTCCGTCAGAGCCACTCTGTCATGATGGATATGCGTGTTGGGGCAGCGTGTGTATCCCCCCCAGCATGGTGGAACGCTGGGCCTGTAGGCAGTGCTATTTTTAGTCCTGATGCCATTGGGGCCCTTGTTTCATGGTGAATCACTCATTCCCAACTCCCAACAGTATTTGTAATCCTTGGATGACCAAGTAATCAAGTTCTCCCTAGCAGATCCCCTCAACAGACAAGAGAAAAGATAACCACACTCAAAAAAAAAAACACATTAATGTAGCGCGTAGGCCTCACCATTCTAGTAGCTCTGGTGAGGCCCTTTTAAGTACAATCCAGTCCTAAATGACCACTCCCACACTCAGAGTGGTTAAACATAGGGACAAAGCTGCAGCTTCTGAGTGGAGTCAGGCAAAAGGTAGCCTATCTGATCTTGGGTTTACCTCTCCAGTCTGCATCTCTGTGGAGATCTGTCTCTTGGTCTCACATGGCAGTATAACACTTGAACAGCAGGATACTAAAACAGCAGGATCCTGGAACAGCAGATTACTAGAACAGCAAGACCCTGTCTGAGAAGCAGTATAAACCTTGTGGTCTCTCAGCTCTGCCTCTTAACTCCCAGCAGCAACACTGAAGCCACATGACCCTAGGCTCTCAGCACTTTGGTTCAGGCACAGCAACAGCAGCTCTGTCTTAAGCCCTGTTCTTGGGCTTCCATTAGAGCCACAGTGGCAGCCTCATAAGCTGTCATTTCACAGGCTCTTGAAAGCTTGTTCAATGGGGTGATGGGCAGTGCTAACTCCTGGGCCATGTGGTGGCCATTCAATTCCTCCCAAGGTACTTTACCAAGAGCAGGATCAGTCCTGGACTGCCAGTCTCAGTCCACCTTCAGCTCCCCTCTCCCTATGTTGTTCATCACCAAGAGGGAGCAATGAGCTTTGTGACTGGAGGAAGAACACTCTGCCAGGAGGCTTAAAAGGTCTGCCGGCAGCTACTACACAAACTATTGTATAGTATAATGATCACTTAATATTTAACACTGCATTACTGAAAACAGTAGATTTTTCAAGGGAGAGTAGCACACATACTACAATAAGTAAAAAAAAATAAAAATAGTACTTAGAGTTGCTAAGCAGAACATAGCATTACCAAGAAAATATGCGAGCCGACAACCTAAAGGGACAAATCAAATGTAATAAGATGTGAGCATTGTCGGATAAAGAGGCAATGATGGGACAGTGACTCAAGAGAATGACAGAGCTCAGATGTTATGGTTGTCTAAAAAAGATTTAATGGAGTTCTTTAGAAGGGTTGAAGAGTTCTGAATGGCACCTGGATAGAAATTCCAGAGTAGGGGAGAAGCATATGAGAAGTCCTGGATGAAGAAGTGTGGGGAGGCAAATTGAGGAGAGAAAAAGGACACTATATCAAAATGAGTGATGAAATTGTATGGAAGGGTCACACTATTCCCAGCTATGTAAATTAAAGACAAATGTACCACCCTCTTGGAGTAGAGCAGGCTGCTAGGTAAATTTAGCTTAGCTTCTCTGTAGTCAGTGGAGCATGGGTTAATTGCTTAGGGCTGCTAAGTGTTTCACAGGCTGCTGTTCTGTTACTTCCCCTTGTCTTCTAGAGGCTTCTAGAATTACAGTGGAAGAGACCGCAGAATAGGCACCCTGAATATTTATGTGACTCCAGCTAATCCCTTGGGAGGTATGCCCAGAAGGTGGGGAGAGATCCCATAAATAGTCTGAGGCCTGGGCAGCAGGTTGCAGTGTTCCTGGGTCCAGTCCTGCAGGAGGAGACCACTGGGCAGAGGCTTTGCCCCATGGTGCAGGATCCTTGAGATAGGTTTGAAGAAAACACAAAGGTCCCAGCTAGGCTTAGCTGGGGGGCCTCTTCGCAGATTCATGTCCAGGTATCAGGTTAGGTCAGGAGGTAGCTCACTGGAGTGACCAAGGAGAAAATTGGTGGGAAAGAGTCCAACTGTCCTATTGTGGTGTCAGTCTACATCTCCCTCTCTGAAAAGAGCCTGGTGGATATCGACAGGAGGCATCCAGTGATCCTTTGGCAAAGTGAGAAGATGACTGCAGTGCAGAAAGGAAGTGACTGTGTGTGGCTTTTGACTCTTGAGGGCATACAAGTCCCCAGCAGCATTAGGAATCCTGTTCAGCAGCCAGAAGCTGGCAAGTAATATTTTGTAATAATAGTTATGATTTGTGTTTTGTAGGATTTATGAAATTAATATTAAAATGTGTAGCAAGAAAGCAGTTTTTGTAACTCTTTATTGGGTCTTTTCTTCCTCTAGAACATTTTAGATACCCAGGAACAATTGTTAGACATTTCTGTATGTTGAGTAGGCCAGGGTTGCTGGTTGCACTGCAAGCGAGGTTGTTGGAGAGTGGAGCTACAGGGTCCATAGCTGAGGGAAGAGTGACGGTGTAGGGTCTCAGGGCCAGTGAAAATGGGCATATCATGAAGAGACAGCAGAGAGGAGGATAGAAAGGTTGATTTCTGCATAGAAGCAAATGAAAGGAGGGGAGATAATAGCAGGTTATGATCAGAGAAGTAGAAGAGAGAGTTAGAACAAATCAGTGAGGAATCATGAAGATCAAGTCTGGGGTGTGACTGTTAGGGATAAGCTAGGGGTTGGTCTGAACCTGGAAGTTATCTGTCATTGCTGGGTGAGATATTCCCTGCCCTTCAGCTGCATGTATACAAAGGGATGGGGATGCTCAGCATATCAGTAACCTAAGACGGCCACATGGCCATTTTAGGTCAAGGACATTGACATAATATGACCACATGTCCATAGTAGGTGATTGACCTAATATGGCTACATGGCCATGGTAGGTCAATGACATTGTGTCAGGGAAGGCATGTCCGTGGTGTTGCTGGTATCTCTTGGTGCACACACATATGCGCATGTGCAGACCGGCAAATGCCTGGGCAGATGTGCATACTTGTGAGCAAAGGCGCGCATCTATGCGTGCATCTGTCACTAATGCTGGTGCCAAGCGGGCTATTTAAACAGAATTCAGTATGGGCTCATTGCTGCTTGGTCTGCAGCTTCTGTGTGTTATTCCTGATCCTGTGTGACTTCTGATCTTGATCCGGCTTACCCTCTGACCTGCGTTTTGTCTGCTACCTGCCCTGACCCCGGCTTGTCTTTAAACTCTGCTCCTGCCTTCTGTTTCTGCTTGATTGATCTCCTGGTGCTGACTTAGCTTGTTACCTGACCATTCTGCTGCCTGCCATCTATGCCTGATCTGCCTGACCGCTACCAACCCGGCTTGTCTAACACTGCACCTTGCTCATTTAGCCTTCCAGTCCAGCAAGCCCCCATCTGGTTTCTGCTGCCAGTTGTCTACTACAGTGTGCCGCCAGCCAAGCATCATGCCAGTTCATTTATTCCCAGTCTGCTCTACTGCTACTTTTACCTGCTGATTGCTGCCACGCAGACTACTGGACTGATTACAGGCACTCATACCTCACCATGCTCTTGTGGTTGCTGTTTCACTACCAGTGATCCTCGAGCCGGAGCTGTACGAGAGGCCTTTCTCTACATTTCAGGCTCACTGACCAGGTACGTGACACATTGACCTAATATGGCTACATGGCCATGGTGGGCCAATGACATTGACCTACTATGGCTACATGGTCATATTAAGTCAATGACATTGACCCATTATTGCCATGTGCCCATCTTATTTTAGGGTATCTCTGCCCCTTTGTGTATGTAAACAATACGTGGCCATCTTAGGTGAATGACATTGGTCTGATATAGCCACATGTCCATAGTAGGTCAATGACATTGACCTAATATGGCTACATGACCATGGTAGGTCATTTACATCAACCTATTATGGCCACGTGCCCATTTTAAGTCTATGGTGTCATGAGTATCTCCACCCCTTTGAGTCAGCTGCAGGAGGGAAGATCTCCAGCTCACAGCTCATTGGTCCTGCCATGACAACTAACTTCAGGCCAAACTCAAGCCCAAATCCAAGCTCATCCCTAGGGTGTGAGAGGAAGCAGATGACCATTGTAATAAGACAAAGGTGAGGATAGTCTTGTAGCAGCAGTTTTTGGTTTCAGTGGTACTATGGGTTTTTTTTCTAAAGAGAGAGTACAGAAGTAATTATCTCCTTTCATACACAATGTCTCTCATGGAAACCTTGGAACCACTGCTCTGACCTTTCCACATGTGTGTATGTAAATCCTGCTTGAGGTATTTAGCTCTGCAAACAACTGTCTGTAAAGAGGAATGTAAAATATGTGAAAAGTAGCTAAAGATCCTAAAGATTCATACTTCAAAGGAATATACAAAATATTGATGTACAATATTTCTCTATGAAAAAGAGGAAAACTACATTTTAAAAATAAAAAAAGAATAACAATTTGAATCCAAAATTAGGGACAAGGCTGACAATTTGTAGATTCCTCTGAAATGCTTACATTTACAGTAAGTACAATGTAAGTGATGGTAGTATAATATGATTTTGTTAGTGAACAACATCAGTAGCTGACACTCCTGTGACTGCACTAGGGAGATCTGTTCAAGGTAAAGGTCTATCATTAACATCCCTCAAGGATCTGCTCCTCACCACCACGTATAATTACTGGAAAACAAAACTGGGACATTTAGCCAGCAATTTTCTAAATCTTGAACCCTTCAGATTCTGTCGCAATTCCCAGAGCCTGTAATCATTGTCCACAATTCCTGTAATCATCAATATTTCTTACTGCATAACAAACATTTCATTTGGCTGATGGTGCCGCAACCCCTGGAGGATCTTCGGAGAGGAAACTGAACCAGTAATTATGTCAGTTTGGTGTCAGCAGAGTGCCAACTTCTCACCTGCTCCCCACTGCTCACGTAACTATCTGTACACTTTTTCTATTTATAGGAGGGAGCATTGACTACGAGGGAACTCACCGTACAGATTGAGTAACTTTATATGTATATATACAACTTAAATATCTTTATTTGTACATTTGAATGGAATAGATTGGCTTGAATAGAACTTTAGGATACGAATGATACAAATGATTAATAATCCGTAATCGTAACACAACGGATTGAGGGTCAGGCTATGAGCACATAATATAACATTTTCTTTATCAAAATGTTATTTAAAAGAATAAAATTTGAAATTGGTAATCCATAGACCTATACTTCTGATGACGTAATTCCTCTGTCTATTACTTATCTGTCACAAAATCATCTATTATTGGTAAGTGCACCAAAATGTACTGCAAGAAATTAAGTTGTAGCTCCAGGCTAAATGATTTTGTGAGCTTTTAAAAAAAATGTTTACATTTTTTTTTTTTTTACAATAATTTAATTCACTCCATATATATTATTCTTAAAGGAACACAACTAAAGAAGAAGATTGACACAAGATGACTTCATTTAAATAAAATAAAAATTCCCAATTTACTTTTTTACCCCTTTTTTGCAACTTTAAGTTACAAAGTGTATTTAAGCAAAAAGAAATTATGTTTTCCAAATTTTTAACCTTTTTTTTGGTGTTGGATTTTTAACAACTGAAAATAAAGGACAAAGCAAGGCAAAGTGTATTGAAGCAAAATTCCATTATTTGTTTGAAACTTTTAATAAATAGATTCCCTACTGTCTGGGTCACTATATAACCCCAGTGGCAGAATGACTGAAATTTGTCAAAAAGCCTCAAAGATGTTTCATATTTTTTTTTTCAAACAATTTTATTTACCGTATTTATCGGCGTATAACACGCATTTTTTTCCCCTGAAAACAGAGGGTAAACAGTGCCTGCGTGTTATACGCCGATACTATGTTTTACCAACAGGGGGTGGGATCGGGCGGTCTTCCTCGGGAGCCACTCTTTGGGGGGTGTCAGGCCGGCCTCCCCACCTCTCCTGGCCCTGGGACAGCACTGCTTGCATAGTCTAAAGTTGATAAAAAAAAATCGCTTGCCAGCCCCTTCTCCTACACCGTTCCTCCTGTGTCAGTGTCATTATAAAACGAAGCTTGTAAATATCTCAATAGCTCCGTTTTTTCTGGCTGCTCTCCTCCTTCTGCTCCTCCTCCTAGCTTTAGCTTTAGATTGATGGAGGAGAGCGGTCACGTGACCATCTATGTAACGTCAAAGAGAGCAGTCATGTGACCAGGTCAGTGGAAAAAACTGAGCTATTGAGGTGTATGGAAGCTTCATTTTACAATATGAGTGACACGGGAGGAGCAGTGTAGAAGGGGCTGGCAGTGATTTTTTTCTTAACAGTAGAGAATGCTGGAAGTGCTGTCCCAGGAGACCCCAGTGTAGGGGGAGGGGGCTGTATAATGGATGGGGGGGCTGTATACTGGATGGGGGGGTTGTTTACTGGATGGAGGGCTGTGTACCGGATGGATGGGCTGTGTACCGGATGGGGGGCTCTATACTTGATGGGGGGCTGTGTACTGGGGAGGGGGCTGTGTACTGGATGGGGGGCTGTGTACTGTGCAGAGGGAGGGTGACTTTGTACTGTAAAGGGAGCTGTGAAAACATTTTTTCCTTAAACTTCCCTTTTAAAATTGGGGTGCGTGTTATACGCCTGTGCGTGTTATACGCCGATAAATATGGTACTTATATCCATTATTCTCAGAGAAGAAAACCCAAAAAGGTTAAATGACACAAGATTACTTTATTAAAATAAATATACAGTATCTCACAAAAGTGAGTACATCCCTCACATTTTTGTAAATATTTTATTATATCTTTTCATGTGACAACACTGAAGAAATGACACTCTGCTACAATGTAAAGTAGTGAGTGTACAGCTTGTATAACAGTGTAAATTTGCTGTCCCCTCAAAATAACTCAACACACAGCCATTAATTTCTAAACCGCTGGCAACAAAAGTGAGTACACCCCTAAGTGAAAATGTCCAAATTGGGCCCAAAGTGTTAATACTTTGTGTGGCCACCATTATTTTCCAGCACTGCCTTAACCCTCTTGGGCATGAAGTTCACCAGAGCTTCAAAGGTTGCCACTGGAGTCGTCTGCCACTCCTTCATGATGACATCACGGAGCTGGTGGATGTTAGAGACCTTGCACTCCTCCACCTTCTATTTGAGGATGCCCCACAGATGCTCAATAGGGTTTAGGTCTGGAGACATGCTCGTTGAGTCCATCACCTGTACCCTCAGCTTCTTTAGCAAGGCAGTGGTCATCTTGGAGGTGTTTTTGGGGTCATTATCATGTTGGAATACTGCCCTGCGGCCCAGTCTCCAAAGGGAGAGGATCATGCTCTGCTTCAAATGTCACAGTACATGGTTCCCTCGCACTCATGCAGCCCCAGACCATGACATTCCCACCACCATGCTTGACTGTAGACAAGACACACTTATCTTTGTACTCCTCACCTGGTTACCACCACATGCGCTTGACACCATCTGAACCAAATGAGTTTATCTTGGTCTCATCAGACCACAGGACATGGTTCCAGTAATCCATGTCCTTAGTCTGCTTGTCTTCAGCAAACTGTTTGCGGGCTTTATGTGCATCATCTTTAGAAGAGGCTTCTGCCTGGAATGACAGCCATGCAGACCAATTTGATGCAGTGTGCGGCGTAAGGTCTGAGCGCACTGACAGGCTGACCCCCACCCCTTCAACCTCTGCAGTAATGCTGGCAGCACTCATATGTCTATTTCCCAAAGACAACCTCTGGATATGACGCTAAGCACAAACACTCAATTTCTTTGTTCCACCATAGTGAGTAGGGATGAGCCGAACACCCCCCGGTTCGGTTTGCACCAGAACCTGCGAACGGACCGAAAATTTGCACGAATGTTAGAACCCCATTGACTTCTATGGGACTCGAGCATTCAAAGTCAAAAGTGCTCATTTTAAAGGCTAATTTTCATGGTATTGTCCTAAAAAGGGTTTGGGGACATGTATCAATGCAAAAAAAACTTTTAAAAACGGCCGTTTTTTCGGGAGCAGTGATATTAATGATGCTTAAAGTAAAAAAATAAAGTGAAATATTCCTTTAAATATCGTACCTGGGGGGTGTCTACAGTGTGCCTGTAAAGTGGCGCGTGTTTCCCGTGCTTAGAACAGTCCCTGCACAAAATTACATTTTTAAAGGAAAAAAGTAATTTAAAACTGCTTGCGGCTTTAATGTAATGTCGGGTCCTGGCAATATGGATGAAAATCAGTGAGACAAACGGCATGGGTACCCCCCAGTCTATTACCAGGCCCTTTGGGTCCTGTATGGATATTAAGGGGAACCCCGCACCCAAATTAAAAAAAGAAAAGGCGTGGGGCCCCCAGGCCCTATATACTCTGAACAGCAGTATACAGGCGGTGCAAACAAGACAGGGACTGTAGGTATGTTGTTAAGTAGAATCTGTTTGTAATTTTGAACTGGTACATTTTTAAAGTGTAGCTCCAGCCAAAAAATCTGTTTTTAAGCTTTTTGGAAAACATAGGGAAGGGTTATCACCCCTGTAACATTTGTTTTGCTGTCTGTGCTCCTCTTCAGAAGATTTCACCTCACTTTTTGTCCCAATGACAAATGTTTTTTGAAAACTTGGGGTTTTTAGTGAAACAAGGATTAGTGATAAAGCATCAGTGGAAAGAAGAAAAGTTTTCACATATTAACTCTTACAGGAGAGAATTTCCCTTCCTATGGGGTAGATTTCATCTCACTTCCTGTTGTCTCCTTCCGTTTGCAAGTAGGAGTCGTTTGTAAGTTGGATGTTTGAAAGTAGGGGCCTGCCCTATATACTCAGCAGAAAATTGGGCCTTAGGTGTTGTTGTGGCCTCAACACTGTAATCCCTCACATGGCCCTGCTGTGAAATATTAGATCAAGAATTGTAATTACATGCCCCTGTTGAACAGGACCAGAAAAATTGGACCTTTGGTGGTGGTGCTGGTGGCACAACACTGTAAGTCCTCACAGTTACTCTTGGTGGGCAATGGAACGGGCCCTGCTGTGAAATATTATATCAAGAATTGTAATTACATGCCCCTGTCAAACAGGGGCTGAAAAATTGGGCCTTTGGTGGTGGTGGTGGTGCTGGTGCCACAACACTGTAAGTCCTCACAGTTAATCTTGGTGGGCGCAGAAACGGGCCCTGCTGTGAAATATTTGATCAAGAATTGTAATTACATGCCCCTGTTGAACAGGGCCAGAAAAATTGGGCCTTTGGTGGTGGTGGTGCTGGTGGCACAACACTGTAAGTCCTCACAGTTACTCTTGGTGGGCGCTGGAACGGGCCCTGCTGTGAAATATTATATTAAGAGTTGTAATTACATGCCCCTGTTGAACAGGGGCTGAAAAATTGGGCCTTTGGTGGTGGTGCTGGTGGCACAACACTGCAACTCCTCACAGATACTCTAGTTGGAACGCAGGAACGAGCCCTGCTGCAAAGTATTGCATCAACAATTGTAATTACACGCCCCTGTTAAACAGGGGCTGAAAAATTGGGCCTTTGGCACTGGTGCTGGTGCCACAACACTGCAACCCCTCACAGATACTCTAGTTGGAGCGCAGGAACAAGCCCTGCTGCAAAGAATTGCATTAAAAATTGTAATTACAATTACAGGGGCTTAAAAGTTGGGCATCAGGTGCTTGGTAGCTGGTGGTGATCCAAGACTGATTCATTTTCATGAAGGTCAGTCGATCGACCGAGTCGGTGGACAGACGCACCCTGTGATCGGTTACAAAGCCTCCAGCAGCACTGAATGTGCGTTCCGAAAGAACGCTGGATGCAGGACAGGCCAGTAGCTCAATTGCATACTGTGCAAGCTCTGGCCAGTGATCCATCCCCAAGACCCAGTAACCCAGAGGATTTTCGGTGGGAAAGGTGTCCAAGTCAGATCTTGCCCCTAGGTATTCCTGCACCATGTAAAACAGACGCTGGCGATGGCTGCTGGAACCGATCATATCTTGGGGCTGCGGACTAAAAAATTGTCTGAACGCATTGGTCAGACAGCCACCTTCTCCACCGCTCCTTCTTTGACTGACCGAAGCCTCAGCAACACGTTGTCCAGAAACAGGAGTTTGTAACCTCCCAGTCTCTGGGAACGCGTTGCACAGACCTTTCTGCAAGGCCTCCCGAAGATGTTTCATCCTCTGCTCCCTCTGCGACGGCAAGATAAGGTCCGCAACCTTACCCTTGTAACGTGGATCAAGGAGGGTTGCCAGCCAGTTTTGGTCCTTCTCCTTGATACCACGAATACGAGGATACTTCCGCAGGCTTTGCAGGATCAGGGAGGCCATGCAGCGTAGATTTGCTGAGGCATTCGGTCCGGAGTCCTCTGGGTCACTAAGGATGACATGGTCTGTAGCCACCTCCTCCCAGCTATGTACAAGTCCATGTGTTTCTTGGGACTGATCCCTTAAAGACTGCTGCTGATGCTGAGTGCCAGGCTCCACCTCCATACTGACACAATCCTCCTCCTCCTCCTCGTCCTCTTCCTGTGTGCTCGGTGGGCACGCAGGAACACTGTCTGGATAAAGGGGGCTTTGAGAGCTAAGGAAGTCCTCCTCTTCCTGCCTCTGTTCTGCCTCAAGTGCCCTGTCCATTATTCCACGCAGCGTGTGCTCCAACAGGTGGACAAGGGGGACAGTGTCACTGATGCATGCACTGTCACTGCTCACCATCCTCGTGGCCTCCTCAAATGGTGACAGGACAGTGCATGCATCCCTGATCATGGCCCACTGGCGTGGGGAAAAAAAAAAAGCTCCCCTGACCCTGTCCTGGTGCCATAGTCGCACAGGTACTCATTGATGGCCCTCTGCTGCGTGTGCAGCTGCTGCAGCATGGCCAACGTTGAGTTCCACCTGGTGGGCATGTCACAGAATAGGCGGTTCTTGGGCAGGCTAAATTCCTTTTGGAGGTCTGCCAGCCGAGCACTGGCATTATATGATTGGCGGAAATGCACACAGACTTTCCTGGCCTGCCTCAGGTCATCCTGTAAGCCTGGGTACCTGCCCAAGAACTGCTGCACCACCAAGTTAAGGACATGAGCCAAACAGGGCACATGGGTCAGTTGTCCCTGTCGGAGGGCGGAGAGGAGGTTGGTGCCATTGTCGCAAACCACCATTCCTGCCTTAAGTTGGCATGGCGTCAACCGCCTCTGAACCTGCCCCTGCAGAGCTGACAGAACCTCTGTCCCAGTGTGGCTCCTGTCCCCCAAGCACACCAGCTCAAGCACCGCATGGCATCTTTTGGCCTGCGTACTTGCGTAGCCCCTTGAACGACTACAGAGCACTGCTGGTTCCGAGGACAAAGCACAGGAAGAGGCCATGGAGGAAGAAGAAGAGGAGGGGGTGGAGGAGAGAGGTGTGTCACAATCATTAGTAGTGGCATTTTGGAGGCGTGGTGACGGAACAACCTCCAACACTACTGCACCTTGTCCTGCATCCTTCCCAGCTGCCAGCAGAGTCACCTAATGCGCCGTGAAACTTAGGTAATGTCCCTGTCCATACCTGCTGGACCATGAGTCAGCGGTAATATGCACCTTACTGCTGACCGCCCTGTCCAGCGAGGCCAAGACATTGCCTTCCACATGCCGGTAGAGAGCCGGAAACGCCTTCCGTGAGAAAAAGTGGCATTTGGGTACCTGCCACTGAGGAATCGCACATTCCACAAACTCACGGAAGGGGGCAGAGTCTACCAACTGAAAAGGTAGCAGTTGAAGTGCTAGCAATTTTGCCAAGCTAGCATTCAACCGCTGGGCATGTGGATGGCTGGGAGCAAACTTCTTCCGGCGGTGCAGCAGCTGGGGCAGGGAAATTTGCCTGGTACAATATGACGTCAGTGTACTGAAAGCAGATTGCCCACAAGTACTTGGCTGTGACTAGGGATGAGCCGAACACCCCCCTGTTCAGTTCGCACCAGAACATGCGAACAGGAAAAAAGTTCGTTCAAACACGTGAACACCGTTAAAGTCTATGGGACACGAACATGAATAATCAAAAGTGCTAATTTTAAAGGCTTATATGCAAGTTATTGTCATAAAAAGTGTTTGGGGACCTGGGTCCTGCCCCAGGGGACATGGATCAATGCAAAAAAAGTTTTAAAAACGGCCGTTTTTTCAGGAGCAGTGATTTTAATAATGCTTAAAGTCAAACAATAAAAGTGTAATATCCCTTTAAATTTCGTAGCTGGGGGGTGTCTATAGTATGCCTGTAAAGGGGCGCATGTTTCCCGTGTTTAGAAAAGTCTGACAGCAAAATGACATTTCGAAGGAAAAAACCCATTTAAAACTACTCGCGGCTATTGCATTGCCGACAATACACATAGAAGTTCATTGATAAAAACGGCATGGGAATTCCCCACAGGGGAACCCCGAACCCAGATTTTAAAAAAAAATGACGTGGGGTTCCCCCTAAATTCCATACCAGGCCCTTCAGGTCTCTTATGAATTTTAAGGGGAACCCCGCGCCAAAAAAAAAAAAAACGGCGTGGGGTCCCCCAAAAGATCCATACCAGACCCTTATCCGAGCACGCAACCTGGCAGGCCGCAGGAAAAGAGGGGGGGACGAGAGTGTGCGCCCCCCCCTCCTGAACCATACCAGGCCACATGCCCTCAACATTGGGAGGGTGCTTTGGGGTAGCCCCCCAAAACACCTTGTCCCCATGTTGATGAGGACAAGGGCCTCATCCCCACAACGCTGGCCGGTGGTTTTGGGGGTCTGCAGGCGAGGGGCTTATCGGAATCTGGAAGCCCCCTTTAACAGGGGGACCCCCAGATCCCGCCCCCCCCGTGTGAAATGGTAAGGGGGTAATTACCCCTACTATTTCACTAAAAAACTGTCAAAAATGTTAAAAATGACAAGAGACCGTTTTTGACAATTCCTTTATTTAAATGCTTCTTCTTTCTTCTATCTTCCTTCATCTTCTGGTTCTTCTGGTTCTTCCTCCGGCGTTCTCGTCCAGCATCTCCTCCGTGGCATCTTCTATCTTCTTCTCCTCGGACCGCTCCACACCCATGGCATCAGGGGAGGCTTCCTTCTTCTCTTTTTCTTTTCTTCTCTTCTTCTCTTGTTCATTTTCTTCTCCGGGCCGCTCCACATCCATGCTGGCATGGAGGGAGGCTCCCGCTGTGTGACGGCGTCTCCTCGTCTGATGGTTCTTAAATGACGCATGATGACTTGACGGGACTTCCCTGTGACATCACGGGGAATGCAACAGGGAAGTCCAGTCATGTCCCGTGCGTCAGAGGGGGGCGGGGTCACCGGGTGGCCCCGCCCCCCATTATTTAAGAACTGTCAGACGAGGAGACGCCATCACACAGTGGGAGCCTCCCTCCATGCCAGCATGGATGCGGAGCAGCCCGGAGAAGAAAATGAAGAAGAGAAGAAGAGAAAAAGAGAAGGAAGAAGATGAAGAGAAGAGCGGGAGCCTCCCCCCATGCCATGGGTGCGGAGCAGCCCGAGGAGAAGAAGATAGAAGACGCCGTGGAGGAGATGCTGGATGAGAACGCCGGAGGAAGAACCAGAAGAAGATGAAGGAAGATAGAAGAAAGAAGAAGCATTTAAATAAAGGAATTGTCAAAAACTGTCTCTTGTCATTTTTAATGTTTTTGACAGTTTTTTAGTGAAATGGTAGGGCTAAGTACCCCCTTACCATTTCACACAGGGGGGGGCCGGGATCTGGGGGTCCCCTTGTTAAAGGGGGTTTCCAGATTCCGATAAGCCCCCCGCCCGCAGACCTCCACAACCACCGGCCAGGGTTGTGGGGATGAGGCCCTTGTCCTCATCAACATAGGGACAAGGTGTTTTGGGGGGCTACCCCAAAGCACCCTCCCAATGTTGAGGGCATGTGGCTTGGTATGGTTCAGGAGGGGGGGGCGCACTCTCGTCCCCCCTCTTTTCCTGCAGCCTGCCAGGTTGCGTGCTCGGATAAGGGTCTGGTATGGATTCTTGGGGGGACCCCACGACGTTTTTTTTTTTTTTTTTTTGGCGCGGGGTTCCCCTTAAAATCCATACCAGACTTGAAGGGTCTGGTATGGAATTTAGGGGGAACTCCACGTCATTTTTAAAAAAAATTTTGGCCGGGGTTCCCCTTAATATCCATACCAGACCTGAAGGGCCTGGTATGGAATTTAGGGGGACTCCCACGTCATTTTTTTTTTTTTTATTTTGATTCGGGGTTCCCCTGTGGGGAATTCCCATGCCGTTTTTATCAATGAACTTCTATGTGTATTGTCGGCAATGTAATAGCCGCCAGTAGTTTTAAATGGGTTTTTTCCTTCGAAATGTCATTTTGCTGTAAGACTGTTCTAAACACGGGAAACATGCGCCCCTTTACAGGCATACTATAGACACCCCCCAGCTACGAAATTTAAAGGGATATTACACTTTTATTGTTTGACTTTAAGCGTTATTAAAATCACTGCTCCTGAAAAAACGGCCTTTTTTAAAACTTTTTTTTGCATTGATCCATGTCCCCTGGGGCAGGACCCAGGTCCCCAAACACTTTTTATGGCAATAACTTGCATATAAGCCTTTAAAATTAGCACTTTTGATTTCTCCCATAGACTTTTAAAGGGTGTTCCGCGGCATTCAAATTTGCCGCAAACACCCCAAATTGTTCGCTGTTCGGCGAACTTGCGAACAGCCAGTGTTCTCGAAGCTCATCCCTAGCTGTGACACACCTAATTCTACTTCTTCATTCCTCTCCGTGCAGGTCTCAGAGAGGACTGAAGGTATAGTAGGGTTGGAGATCTCAGCTGATGAGGAGCAAGGAGAGGTCCTCTTTGTTCTTTGGTGTGGGCCTTTTAGATACGCTTGTCAACAAACTGCATGGCAGGTCAACATATGTCTGGTCAAGCATGTGGTGCCCAAGCAGGAGATGTTTTGGCCACGCGAGATACGCTTGAGACATATGTTTCAAATAGCAGCAGTGCGATCTGATGCACTCGTCTCAAAAAAGGCCCACACCAAAGAACTTTTAGAATAACGCGCAGAGACAGCAGCGCCCTGCACATGCGGAGCTTTGCGGTGTGATGCAGTCAGTGTGCTGCCCTTAGGCTGGCCCCTGGAGGGCATCCTGCCTCGTTGGTGATGTGCCTCCTCCTCCTCCTCTTCTCTCCTATCAGGCACCCACGTCGAGTCAGTGACCTCATCATCCCCTCCCTCCTTATCACATGGGTTCGACTCGAACACGAAGCTCATCCCTAATAGTGAGGCCTGTTCTGAGTGGAACCTATCCTGTTAAACTGCTGTATGGTCTTGGCCACCGTGCTGCAGCTCAGTTTCAGGGTCTTGGCAATCTTCTTATAGCCTAGGCCATCTTTATGTAGAGTAACAATTCTTTTTTTCAAATCCTCAGAGAGTTCTTTGCCATGAGGTGCCATGTTGAACTTCCAGTGACCAGTATGAGAGTGTGAGAGCGATAACACCAAATTTAACACACCTACTCCCCATTCACACCTGAGATCTTGTGACACTAATGAGTCACATGACACCGGGCAGGGAAAATGGCTAATTGGGCCCAATTTGGACATTTTCACTTAGGGGTGTACTCACTTTTGTTGACAGCAGTTTAGACATTAATGGCTGTGTGTTGAGTTATTTTGAGGGGACAGTAAATTTACACTGTTATACAAGCTGTACACTCACTACTTTACATTGTAGCAAAGTGTCATTTCTTCTGTGTTGTCACATAAAAAGACATATCAAAATATTTACAAATATGTGGGGGGTTTACTCACTTTTGTGAGATACTGTAATTCAATTAAAATTAAAAATAATCCCCAATTTAACTTTTTAACTGCCTTTTTGCTTTTGCATTTTTAACAGCTGAAAAAATGGACAAAGCAGGGCAAAGTGTATTTAAACAAAGTTTCATTACTTCTTATAATTTTTACTAAATAGATTCCCTATTGGCTGTGTCACTATGTCATCCCTGTGCCAAGACGACTGACAGCATCTCAACAATCAGAGCAGGGAATTCTGAGACTTGGCTGCAATATTTTTTTTTTTAAACTTTAAAGATTTTTCAGAATTTTTTTTTAACAATAATTTAATTTACTTCATATCCATTATTTACAGAGCAGAAACATTGGAGAGGAAGATTGACACAAGATGACTTCATTAAAAAAAAAAAAAAAATCCCCAATTTACCTTTTTAATGTTTTGCAAGTTTTTGTTTTTGAATTTTCATAAACTGAGGAAAACAGACAAGACATATCAAAAGTTGCAATTCATCATAGGAACGTTGTCTAGGGCATTCCTATTGGACGAAACACCGTGTAGGGTGGAGCTCTGATGTCACAACACTGTAACGTGTGGCCATCTTTGTGGTTGCAAACATCTGCTATCCATGACGATTCGCAACTTTTGATATGCCTGTTTTTATTTCTCAAAATGTGAGTACCCTGGCTTTTTATATGAAATAAATTTACCTTGGTTTTAAATACTACACCATGAGGAGTTGCTTTCTTGTATCCTATGCATGTACCTATGTATTACCATTGAGTGGGACTACAAGATCCTGTCTTCTATGATCCAATTGAAGTGGTTCCGTGGCGCTGTGGATATATCATGCTTGTTTGACCACTTGTAATTCAGTGGTCTGTTTTCTTCGGTAAGAGGCCCGGTGTGTTGATGTTCGGTGGAGGATAATCTCATGTTCACCTTATTGTATCTCTGTCTGCACCGTGGGTGGTTCCAGTATTTCCCCTGAACAAAGACTCTATTTTAACACTATGGACTCTTATTTTATAATTTGATGCTTCTAGCGCTGCATATATTTAACCTTTATGCTTTTTATTCTCACCATACAATTTATGTTAGCTGCTTTATTATTGTTAGCGCAGTGATTCATTTTGAATTAATAATCGAATGTTGTTATATCATCCCTGTGCCAAGATAACCAACGGCACCTGGCACAGGGCCAGTGATTCTGCTAAGTTGGCTGAAAAAAAAGCCCAAAGGTTTTGATATTTTTTTAATAATAATTTAATTCAGAGAAAAACAAAAAAATCCCCGTGCTATTATATAAAAAACCCCCAAGGAAGTAGCAGTTCAACTGTGAAATATTCACAACCAACAAGAAAAACAAAGAAACAACTGCGCTATACATTGAATAAAAAGTGCAAAAAAATCAATATATGCAGTACCCAGGTTGAAACAACAATAGGTAAAATGTCTAAAATTAAAAAACTTATGCCATTGAACCCTAAACTGTTGAATAGATAAAATAAACCACACGGATGTTCAATAAGTAAGTAAAAACACACAATGATATGAGCTCATGTCAACCTGATTGCACTGAAAAACGGCTTCACTCAATCTTATGGGAAAGGTACCTATAAAATGTATTACATTACGGCATAGTGCCATCTTGTGGAGGGAAAGGAAATACCACCCAAAAGGGATATCATTCAAAAATTGTGAGATGAAAAGATATAAAAATATACTAGTAAAAATAATAAAAAATATATATAGTAGTATGGAAATGAATGGACCTAAAAAATGGCCATATCTACATTCATTATATGGACAAAAACTTCCAATTACATACTCCTAGGTGTAAAGCATATGGAAGACAACCCCACGCCACTATCTAAGTCCATAAGGGGCTACCACCCAACAGCAGTGAAGCAATGATATTATTTAAATAAATAGGTACATAGTATATAAAATTACAGTAAATACTAACAAAAAAGTGTATACTTCCCACAAAATTTGAGGATGATGTATATACATACTGTCATAAACCCAAAAAAAAGGGGGATACATAAACTAAGAAGGATGCGTGTATAGAAGATTGCTATATATAAACACATGCACACACCCAAGCCGAATATGTCTCTGAGATGTCACAACAAGTTCACAAAGGCATACAGGGTAGTATCAACATATAAATTCAAATAATGCCTATAATATGAAAAACAGCATCATTAAGCATTAACTCTGAGATGTTAAACCAAGTTCACGAAGGCATACAGGGTAGCTGTCAGAGAGCTCCCTTGGGCAGACGCGCTGTTGGTGGGCATCGCGGTGCGTTGGCGCGCGTCGGCGTGCACGTGTGTCCGGTGTTTGGCGCCAACCTGCCTATTTAGGCCGTCTGCACAGGGGGCTCGGTGCTGTCCGATCTTCAGCTCCCTGTATCCCTGCACCTGCTTCCTGTTTCCTGTTTCCTGTTGAACCTGATCTCCTGACCACCGGCCTGTCTTTGATTCCTCCTTGCTTGCTGCCTGCCACTGATCCCGGACTGTCCTGACTACGAATCTGCCTGCTCCTTTGTACTACGCTGCCTGCCTGTTGCCAACCTCTGCCTGTGACCCGACCTGCCTGCTCCACTCCTGCTCTGCATCTGCTGCCTGTGCTTCAGTTACTGGAGATCTCCATAACCACCTTTACCGGGATCCTTCTGCAGCTAACCGCCAGGCTCTCATACCATTCTGTGCTCCCGTGCCTCCTGTCCATACTACCAGGGGCCGGGAACCAGATACGTAAGGGAGGCCTTCCCCTGCTACATCGGGCTTGCCTGTCTGCTACGTGGAAGTCTGACAGTATCGGACAGCCATGTCCGAGCCCGAGCAGGGGACCTCCCCCATGGAGGAACTGTGTAGACACCTGGCGGGTCTTACACAAGCCGTGAAGAGCCTCCAGGAAGGCTACACAAGGTTGGAAGAACAAGTCCAAGTCCTGTCGGCTCCAACCCATCCGCAAGCCTCCTCATCGGCCTGAGCAACATCCGCACCCTCAGTAGTTATGCTACCCCCGGAGCCTAGGGTACCCATACCCGAGAGGTTTACCGGTGACCGAAGTAAATTCCGGGCCTTTCGCAATGCCTGCGAACTATACTTTGCCCTGCAACCCCGCACCTTCTCCCTGGAGGCAACCAAGGTGGGCTTCATAATCTCCCTCTTATCAGGTGAACCACAGACCTGGGCTCATCGCCTCCTGGAGCAGAAATCTGGAGCTCTGGACAACCTTGATGCTTTCTTTACCATCATGTCCCAGTTGTATGAGGATCCCCAGGTGACAGCGACTGCTGAAGCCGCCTTGCACGCCCTTCAACAAGGGCGTAGAGCCGCAGAGGACTATGTGGTGGAATTTAGGCGGTGGAGCTCCGACACAGGTTGGAATGATGCGGCCTTACGTTACCAATTCCGCATGGGATTGTCTGATCCTCTGAAGGATGAGTTAGCACGGGTCGGTGTACCCCAAACCCTGGATGAACTCATCAACCTGTCTATCCAGATCGACCGACGCCTCAGAGAGCGTCGCTCCGAGAGGTCTTCCAGCCAACTCAGCCCTACCTGGATGTTACCCAATTCCAAGCTCTCCCAGCCAGTCCTTCCCGGCACTGGCCGCACCGGTTCTTGATACCTCTGAGCCAATGCAACTCGGTCTGTTCCGTTCCTCTCTCAATCCAGAAGAACGCCAACGCCGAAGAGTTGACAACCTCTGCATGTACTGCGGGGAGCCTGGACACTATGTGAGGTCTTGTCCAAACAAGACACGTAAGTCACCTAAGTCGCTGCCAATATCTTCAATTTGTGCTTCTGCTCTCTCTAAACCTGCTAATCATCTTGCTCTCTCTATCACCCTACAGCTCCCAGGAAAGACTATGCCAGCTACAGTCATAATTGATTCAGGAGCCTGCAGCTGTTTCATTGACCTAACCTTCGCTGCCAACCATCAAATCCCTCTCCAGTCTAAAGTTCGGGGACTTTCTGTACACCTCACTGATGGCTCCTCTCTTCGTTCCGGTCCCGTCACGCAGGAAACATCCCTTTGTTAGCCATCATGGGCTCTAACCATCAAGAACTCCTGCGCTTGGATGCCATCTCCTCTCCTCTTTTCCCCATCATACTTGGGATGCCATGGTTACAGGCCCATAACCCCAGCATTGACTGGTCTAGTGGAGAAGTCAAGTTCCTTTCTGACTACTGCCGGCAACACTGTCTTCATACCAGTCCTGCTGAGACTACCCGACTACTCTGTTTAGACGCTGAGTCCGAGTTACAACAGTTGGTCCCTGCACCCTACTGGGACTTTCTGGACGTTTTCAGTAAGAAAGGAGCAGAGACTCTACCTCCCCACAGGCCTTACGATTGCCCAATCGAGCTATTACCTGGAGCAGAAGTTCCCTTTGGGAGGATTTTCCCACTAACAGAGCAGGAGTTGGACACCTTAAAAATATATATCGATGAGAACCTGAAGAAGGGATTTATCCGTCCATCTACCTCTCCGGCCGGGGCTGGTATATTCTTCGTGGAGAAAAAGGACCATTCCTTACATCCTTGTATTGATTATCGGGAGCTGAACAAAGTAACAATCAAGAATCGTTACCCTTTGCCTTTAGTGCCTGAACTTTTCCAGAGATTGGGATCCGCAGTGATCTTTTCCAAGCTAGATCTCCGTGGTGCCTACAACTTGATCCGTATTCGTGAAGGAGATGAGTGGAAGACAGCTTTTCGCACCAGATTTGGGCATTACGAATACCTTGTTATGCCCTTCGGCCTGTGCAACGCACCTGCTACGTTCCAACACTTTGTTAATGACATTTTTCGTGACTTCTTGGATCTATATGTTATTGTCTACTTAGACGATATTTTGATCTTCTCCTCCTTAGTCTCAGATCATCGCAGGCACGTCAGAAATGTGTTGGCTCGTCTCAGGCAGCATGGACTTTACGCTAAACCAGAAAAATGCCAGTTTGAACTTCAAAGCATCCAGTTTTTAGGCCTAATCATTTCCGTTGAAGGTATAAAAATGGATCCGCAGAAGGTATCAGCCATTCTGGAGTGGCCCGCTCCCTCCGATAAGAAAGGGGTTCAAAGGTTCATTGGCTTCTCGAACTTTTACAGGAAGTTCATTAGGGGCTTTTCTGCAATAATTGCCCCCATCACTGAAATAACCAAACAAGGGAACCGATTCCAGTGGTCCCCCAAGGCACAATCCGCCTTTGAAAAACTCAAGGAGCTGTTCACTTCTGCTTCAATCTTGAAACACCCAGATCCTGCCCTACCATTGGTCCTGGAAGTGGACGCTTCAGAGGTTGCAGTCGGAGCTGTTCTGTCCCAACGGCAAGGTCCAAAGACCCTTCTCTACCCAGTGGCCTTTTTCTCCCGCAAGCTCTCTTCTGCGGAGAGAAATTACGATGTGGGTGATCGGGAGCTTCTGGCCATCAAATCCGCCTTGGAGGAGTGGCGTTATTTACTGGAGGGTGCAGCATATCCTATCCTGGTCTATACAGACCATAAAAATCTGGAGTATCTCTGAACAGCCAAGAGACTGAAACCTCGGCAAGCGAGGTGGGCCCTATTTTTCTCCAGATTTCAGTTCCATATAACATACAGACCTGGTTCCAAAAACACCAAGCCGGATGCTCTGTCCCGTATGTTCCCTGATTCCGGCAGACCTGTGCATCCGGACACCATTCTTCCATCCGGAAATTTTCTGTTACTCCAAGAAGATCTACTATCCCGCATAAAACAAGCCTCTGCAAATTGGACCCCAAGTTCCGGAGAGGAAGTGAGGACCCAGGATGGTCTTTTTTGGCACAAGGGTAAAATCGTGGTCCCTGAAGATTTGAGGGTGGCAGTGCTAGAGCTCTGCCATGATCACAAGATGGCTGGACATTTCGGTGTGCTAAAGACAACCGAATTAGTGCAGCGCACTTTTTGGTGGCCTCTGTTGGCAAACGATTGCAAGAACTATGTCGAATCTTGTACTACCTGTGCTCGAAGCAAAAATAGCCGAACTAGAGCCTGGGGTCTGCTAAAACCGCTACCCGTCCCGGAAAGACCGTGGAAGATGATATCAATGGATTTTATTGTAGAGCTTCCTCAGGCAGAAGGCTTCTCTACCATTTTTGTCGTTGTAGACAGGTTAACCAAGATGGCTCACTTTCTGCCTATGAAGGGCACGCCTTCGGCCATGGAGACAGCAAGGGTCTTCATTAAAGAAATCGTCAAGTTACACGGAGTCCCAGCAAATATTATATCGGATCGTGGTGTTCAGTTCACCTCTCGGTTCTGGAAGGCTCTCTGTGATTCCCTGGAAATCGAGCTGGCACTCTCCTCTGCTTACCATCCCCAGATTAATGGGCAGACGGAGAGGACTAATCAAACTCTGGAGCAATACCTCCGCTGTTTTTCATCTTTCTCACAGGACGACTGGGTCTCTCTTCTGCCAATTGCGGAGTTCTCTTATAACAACTCTCTACATTCGGCCATTAAGCAAACACCCTTTTTTGCCAACTACGGCTTCCACCCGTCCTTCCTGCCCAGGTCTTTACCCGAATGTACGATCCCTGCAGTTTCTGACACTATGGACTTTTTTCTTTCTAACAACAAACTCTTGCAGGAAACCATGGCCAAGACCCAAGAGTATAATAAGAAGATGTTTGACAGGAAGAGGCGGGGAGAGCTCATCCTGGAACCTGGCAACCAGGTTTGGTTGTCCACGACCAATGTAAGAATGGCCTGTCCTTCAAGGAAATTGGGTCCCAAATTCATGGGCCCGTTCTCAGTCAAGAAGAGAATTAACAATGTGGCCTATGAACTCAACTTACCCAGTACTCTGAAGATTCATCCGGTCTTTCACATCTCATTGTTGAAGCCTGTTATACCCAACACCTTTGCTGGCCGAAGGACTGACCCACCGGAGCCCATAATTGTTGATAACAGAGAAGAATTTGAAGTGGAGGCTATATTGGATTGTAGGAGGAGATCAACCAGTTGCAGTATCTGATCAAATGGAGGGGGTACGGACCGGAGGATAACTCCTGGGAGCCAGAGGGCAACTTACATGCCGAAGAGCTTCTGAGGACTTTCAGGAGTACTCATGCCGCCAGATTGGCACAGTTGGACATCTGGAGGCTGCCCTTGAGGGGGGGGGCACTGTCAGAGAGCTCCCTTGGGCAGACGCGCTGTTGGTGGGCATCGCGGTGCGTTGGCGCGCGTCGGCGTGCACGCCCGTCCGGTGTTTGGCGCCAAGCTGCCTATTTAGGCCGTCTGCACAGGGGGCTCAGTGCTGTCCGATCTTCAGCTCCCTGTATCCCTGCACCTGCTTCCTGTTTCCTGTTTCCTGTTGAACCTGATCTCCTGACCACAGGCCTGTCTTTGATTCCTCCTTGCTTGCTGCCTGCCACTGATCCCAGACTGTCCTGACTACGAATCTGCCTGCTCCTTTGTACTACGCTGCCTGCCTGTTGCCGACCTCTGCCTGTGACCCGACCTGCCTGCTCCACTCCTGCTCTGCATCTGCTGCCTGTGCTTCAGTTACTGGAGATCTCCATAACCACCTTTACCGGGATCCTTCTGCAGCTAACCGCCAGGCTCTCATACCATTCTGTGCTCCCGTGCCTCCTGTCCATACTACCAGGGGCCGGGAACCAGATACGTAAGGGAGGCCTTCCCCTGCTACATCGGGCTCGCCTGTCTGCTACGTGGAAGTCTGACAGTAGCATCGACATAGAAGCTCGAAAAATGCATGTAGTACGGAAAACTACATTACTAAGCATTATCAATAAACGCATTTAAGTCTACCTCTACGTTCAACCCGAATGGTGTGTAGCTCTTAATTCTATACATCCAAGCCATTTCGAGGCACAAAATACCTCGAACCAAGGAACCACCCCTCCAAGGACAAGTAAATTTGTCTATCCCCAAAAATATAGTTTTATCTGGATTTTTATTATGAACTTCCAGATAATGCCTAGACACAGGATGCTTAGGAAAGCCATTAATGATGTTTGTCACATGCTCATTAAGCCTAACCATAAGGGGCCGTTTAGTCCTGCCCACATACTGTAGCCCGCATGGGCATTGGAGCAGGTATACAACCCCCTTAGTGGAGCATGTGATAAAGGGCTTGATCTCGAACTCGACCTGAGTGCTATTAGATCTAAAAGAATGAATTCTCCTATGAGTGCAACCATTCAGTCAGCAAATTTTGCATCTTCTACATTGATAAAATCCCGTAAGGCTATCGAAAAAACCCCTCTTAAAGATGGGGGGATCGATGATATTGTTGGCAATAGTGTTCCTGAGGGAAGGTGCCCCCCTGTAAACCACCTGGGGTTTAACCGGGAGGATAGTGTTAAGAGTAGCGTCACTTGTAAGAATGTGCCAGTGTTTTTTAATCAATTGGCTAACCGTCCTATGCTGGATGGAATATGTTGTAATGAAAGGAGTGGAAGGTGCCCTGTTGGTATTGGGTGTCTTCTCTTTGAGCAATTCGCTCCTATCAATGCATGATATCTCTTCAAGGGTGTTTCTTAGGAGGGTGTCCGGATAGCCCTTCTCTAGAAAACGTTTAGTCAGGACATCCACCTGCAGAAGAAACTCACCTCTATCTGAACAGTTACGACTCAAGCGGATGTACTGACTTTTTGGCACCGACCTAATCCAGGCCTCATGATGGCAGCTGTTAGTGGGGATATATGAATTACGGTCGGTGTCTTTAAAGTAAGTAGCAGTGGAAAATTGACCCTCTTTGATCCAAATGGTGAGGTCTAAGAAATGAATCTCATGTTGGCTGGCTTCGTAATTAAGAAAAATGCCCCTATTATTCACATTGAGTCCTCCAAGAAAGGAATCAAGGTCAGACTTATCTCCATCCCATAGGAGGAGGATGTCGTCTATATACCTGGCCCACAGAACCACCTGGGGTATCTGTTAAGCATAGACGACATCCTCCTCCCACAGGGACATAAAGAGGTTCGCCAAGCTGGGGGCATATTTGGCCCCCATGGAGACTCCTCTGTCTTGCTTATAGAATTGGCCTCCGAACCAAAAATAATTTTGAGATGCAGCAAATTGGAGCAATTCCATTATAAAGGATATTTTCTCATTGAATAGACCAGAGTCACGCCTAAGGAAAGACTCGACCGCAAAGAGACCCAGGCTATGTGTTATGACAGTGTAGAGGGATGTGACATCAGCTGTCACCATCCACAAACCTGGTCTAGGGGTCTGAGCTGCTAATATGTTAATCACATGACATGAGTCTTTTATGTAGGAGGGCATCCTATTGGCTATTGGCTGGAGAAAAAAATCTAAATACTTGCCCACCCGGGACGTAACAGAATCAATGCCACTAACAATGGGACGACCCGGGGGGCAAGTGGGATGTTTATGGACCTTGGGCAAATAATAAATCACCGGTGTCCGCGGTGCAAACCAGTCCTCAAGGAGGACGTCCCCAAGAGGGCACAGTCAGAACTATCCCCCCCTTATACAGTCCAAGAACGCCAAGGTTACCACTACAACAATGGTGGTACTGGATATGGGGATAATTCTCACTATGTATATGATATGCAATACGAATCCAGGTCTGATTATCAAAAAATATATGGAACTCAATTTCAACATTTTGATTCCAACAAGCTCTACGAGAAGCGAGATGAAGTTGACTATAATATAAGTACATCTAATATCTTCTACCCATTACGGGATTTAGAAGGTCCCTATGAGAATCCCGTTAGCAAAACTGGTCCGGCCAATCCATCCCAGTATTCCAAACCTGGTACCAGTGACAATTTTTCTAGCCCTGGTCCCTCTGGCCAAACCTAGCATTGGGGTTTTCAGAGACCTACTCAGGGCACAAAAAGGCCAATAGACCCAAAAGAGGGCGCCGGGGAGGGAGAAAGTTACGAACAAAAAAGGAAAAAATCATAACGGACATGGAATATTTAATTTGAGCACTGTCACTTTAACGGATACTGAAAAACTTGTGGTGAGTAAAGGTTTAAAATTTGCCCCTCCACGTAGGCTGAATTAATTTCAGACCTACATTGATATACATAAATTTATTAGAAAACTGAGTATTAAGCGCTATATGATCTCCAATTCCATTCTGGGTAGTCAGACCTTATCCAACAGTTTCAGGCATTCAGGGCTCACTAATGCTTCCCTTTTTAACCCCCCCCCCAGGGCTTTGGCTCCTTCCCTGAAGGTTTTCAGTGATGTGGTTCTCAGAGACTTGGACCAAGTGCCGGTTAATAAGATGAGAATTGACAGGGAGTTTGTTGCTGGTCTCGATTCCCTGTATGAGAAGAAGTGTTTGGTGATTAGACCGGCCGACAAGGGGGGGTGGGATTATTATTCTCAATAAAAACGACTATCTCACTGAAATGCATAGAATATTGGCGGATAGGAACACCTACAACCCCCTTGGTTTTGATCCAAAAATTAGATACAAAAAGGAATTGGAAGTCCTTATTCAAAAGGGCTTTGAATTGGGTATTCTTAACAAAAAGGAAAGGTCACACCTGATACCCCGGGTCGTCCCATTGTTAGCGGCATTGATTCTGTTACGTCCCGGGTGGGCAAGTATATTGATTTTTTTCTCCAGCCAATAGTCAATAGGATGCCCTCCTACATAAAAGACTCACGTCATGTGATTAACATATTGGCGGCTCAGACCCCTAGACCAGGTTTGTGGATGGTGACAGCTGATGTCACATTCCTCTACACTGTCATAACACAGCCTGGGTCTCTTTGCGGTTGAGTCTTTCCTTAGGCGTGACTCTGGTCTATTCCATGAGCAAATATCCTATATAATGGAATTGCTCCAATTTGCTGCATCTCAAAATTATTTTTGGTTCGGAGGCCAATTCTATAAGCAAGACAGAGCAGTCGCCATGGGGGCCAAATATGCCCCCAGCTTGGTGAACCTCTTTATGGCCCTGTGGGAGAAGGATGTTGTCTATGCTCAACAGAAACCCCAGGTGGTTCTGTGGGCCAGGTATATAGACGACATCCTCCTCCTATGGGATGGAGATAAGTCTGACCTTGATTCCTTTCTTGGAGGACTCAATATGAATAATAGGGGCATTTTCTTAATTATGAAGCCAGCCAACATGAGATTCATTTCTTAGACCTCACCATTCGGATCAAAGAGGGTCAATTTTCCACTGCTACTTACTTTAAAGACACCGACCGTAATTCATATATCCCCACTAACAGCTGCCATCATGAGGCCTGGATTAGGTCGGTGCCAAAAAGTCAGTACATCCGCTTGAGACGTAACTGTTCAGATAGAGGTGGTTAAGAGGGGGTTTTTTCGATAGCCTTACGGGATTTTATTGATGTAGAAGATGCAGAATTTGCTCACTGAATGGTTGCACTCATAGGAGAATTCATTCTTTTAGATATAATAGCACTCAGGTCGAGTTCGAGATCAAGCCCTTTATCACATGCTCCACTAAGGGGGTCGTATACCTGCTCCAATGCCCATGCGGGCTACAGTATGTGGGCAGGACTAAACGACCCCTTATGGTTAGGCTTAATGAGCATGTGACAAACATCATTAATGGCTTTCCTAAGCATCCTGTGTCTAGGCATTATCTGGAAGTTCATAATAAAAATCCAGATAAAACTATATTTTTGGGGATAGACAAATTTACTTGTCCTTGGAGGGGTGGTTCCTTGGTTCGAGGTATTTTGTGCCTCGAAATGGCTTGGATGCATAGAATTAAGAGCTACACACCATTCGGGTTGAACGTAGAGGTAGACTTAAATGCGTTTATTGATAATGCTTAGTAATGTAGTTTTCCGTATTACATGCATTTTTCGAGCTTCTATGTCGATGCTACCCTGTATGCCTTCGTGAACTTGGTTTAACATCTCAGAGTTAATGCTTAATGATGCTGTTTTTCATATTATAGGCATTATTTGAATTTATATGTTGATACTACCCTGTATGCCTTTGTGAACTTGTTGTGACATCTCAGAGACATATTCGGCTTGGGTGTGTGCATGTGTTTATGTATAGCAATCTTCTATACACGCATCCTTCTTAGTTTATGTATCCCCCTTTTTTTGGGTTTATGACAGTATGTATGTACATCATCCTCAAATTTTGTGGGAAGTATACACTTTTTTGTTAGTATTTACTGCCATTTTCTATACTATGTACCTATTTATTTAATTAATATCATTACATCACTGCTGTTGGGTGGTAGCCCCTTATGGACTTAGATAGTGGTGTGGGGTTGTCTTCCATATGCTTTACACCTAGGAGTATGTCATTGGAAGTTTTTGTCCATATAATGAATGTAGATATGGCCATTTTTTAGGTCCATTCATTTCCATACTACTATATATATTTTTTATTATTTTTACTAGTATAATTTTATATCTTTTCATCTCACAATTTTTGAATGATATCCCTTTTGGGTGGTATTTCCTTTCCCTCCACAAAATGGCGCTATGCCATAATTTAATACATTTTATAGGTACCTTTCCCATAAGATTGAGTGAAGCCGTTTTTCAGTGCAATCAGGTTGACATGAGCTCATACCATTGTGTGTTTTTACTTACTTATTGAACATCCGTGTGGCTTATTTTATCTATTCAACACTTTAGGGTTCAATGGCATAAGTTTTTTTCATTTTAATCATTTTCCTATTGTTGTTTCAACCTGGGTACTGAGTAATTGGCCTTAGTGAAACTTCCTTTTGGTTGCTTCCAGGTTCTATCCTTGCAGCTGAGTGGCTGTTTACGCTTGACGCCTGCGAGATGTCACAATGGGGTGTGGTTTCTTTTGTTTTTTAATGCGATGAGTCAGAGCGTCGCCCGTTCCCCAGACAATGTCAGTGATAGACGAAACGTACGTCGGGAGGTTGACACTCTGACGTCATCGCACCTAGCCACGAACAGGCGCTCGCTTGCCGGCCTGCGATTGCTCTTTTTATACTACTATTTTGTAAGTGTTCTACTTTATTTTAAATAAATTGTCCTATCAGATTCACGCTATGGCTGCCTTTCTTCTACCCTTATGTTCTTAATTCGGGTTGTTGTGTGGTTGGAGTCACGCTGTACGGAGGGATATCGTTGGTAGGACACCGGGACCCAGTCTATATGCGCTTGAGATGCTTATCATCCATTGTAGTATCTGGAGGAGTGTTTCATTGCTAAGCTGCTTAACCTGGATGTAGTCCTGAGACGTGCCTGTTGTGCTTTCCATCTGGTAAGCGCATATGTTTGGTGGCGGAGGATCACTGTGTAGGGTGTGTTTGCTTTCCACTTTCTCACTTGATTTTCACAGAGAACTGTCAGGGGACTCCTCCTACCTCCTCACCAGACTCTCGATTTCTTCAACATCTATGGACTTTGCTACCATTTGTGCACTAATGATCTGATGTCATTGGATGTATATTTTTGTGTTTACTGCATATATTGATTTTTTTGCACTTTTTATTCACTGTATAGAATAATTTAATTCACTCCATTATTTCTAGGGGAGCGAAACCGAGGAGGGAGAATGACACAAGCTGACTTCAGTTAAATAAAAAAAAAAACAATTTGAATCTCAAATTAATTTTTAATCGCATTTTTTACAACTTTAGGGTGCCTGTGTGACTTTGTAATCCTTGTGCCAAGATGACTGATAGCACCAAAGCAATGTACAGAGCTGAAAATTCTGCTGAGTTGGCTGAAATTTGTCAAAAATGTTCCCTTGCCATTTGGCATCATTGGCCATTGGGCTTCCATCATCCCACCTGCTATGGGGACATTCCTGCCTGTGGGGGTTGGGGGTGATGTGCTGCATCTGCTGGATGCATGTTGGGCATCATCTGGGATCCAATAGGAGGTTCAGACATCATGGAGCTTGGCCCAAAGCATTTGAACACTCCCCTGCCAGTGACCAGAATACATGCCTAGTTGTGGCAGATGGGCAGGTGGCATCTGGTGGTGAGAAGCTGCTGTTTCTGTGGATTACCCATGATTCCCCTGAGTGGGGAAGAACTGGGATGTTGCCCTTACCAGGGGCTTCAGGACCTGGCACTTGCATAGTGTATACTAAAAGCTATATAACCACCTTGCCTTAATTGAGGTATATGTTATGTGAAGATCAATCAAAGTTTTGGCACAGTTGACACTGCCAACTGCTATAGAGAGAGCTAGCTGGAGGGGCTCTTTACAATTTTGCTATGGGCCCCTTATGATTCTTAGTTATGTTTTGTATGACAAAAGCAACCAAATGTTCTGATCTAGCATCAATAGATCCCATCAGACAGATGGACTGGTGGATATCTGATTGCTCTCTGTTTGAAGATAGGCTCCCTTTACAATGAAAAATTGGAAAAGTTCCTGTTCTTTGAAACATGCAGTAGTGGTGCACAACATGCTACCAACAAATAAAGTAATAAAGAGTGGCATATTGTATCACACCATAATATAGTAACCAATTAAAAGACTTGAGCCAGTAGACTTTCCAAGAACCATCAGAGACTGGATAATGTCAGCAATGGTGGACACCTCTGAATACGTTCATCCGTGACTAAAAATTGCTTGCCATTTTATTATATGTTGTTTCTGCATTGTTGGTTAAACAAAAAAAAATTTTGTTGTTTGTACATCTCAACATCTCAAGCTCAAATTGCACACACAGAGGAAGCTCTGCTCCATATAGTTCAGGAAAGACTTTCAGTTAGAGAAGGTCAGTCTAGACGCAAATAGCTATTGCTGTGCACCCTCTACAGAACACTCATGTGACAGACCTAGCCGGGACAGAGGATTTTGGAGGGGACTGAAAACCAGCCTCTTGCCTACCGATTATGGGCCCCGGCATTTGGGGGAATGCTGCCCGTTGTGAGCTGTATGCCTGGGGACCCTGGAGGTGGTGTTACTTTAGATTCAGGTCCATGTCCCCCAAGGCACACAGACTCTGGAGACCCTGGATATGCCATTGTGACGGGAGTCACTAATAGGGGCACAAGGTGAATGAGAACCCCACTATGATCTGTGCTAGTCAGACTCAATGCTGTATATATGTATATATAATGTGTGCTGTCTCATTATGTTGTGTACTATTTGCTGTGATGGTTGGGGTGTGACTGTATTCTATTGTCTATTGTGGCTGTCTGCCTCAACTATTATGGGATGTCTAAGTGTCTTGCTGTGAGGAAAGAGGGAGGGGGGATTCCTCCAGCAGCCCCCCCTGTTAAGACTGTTTACTGATGATAAGTTAAACACACCTGACCTGTGTGTCCATTGTCATAGGACAGTTTAACCCGCCCTGTATAACATGTGTTTGAATAAAGATTAATTCCTGCTTGAACCTCAAGACAGAGCTTTGTCTCGTACTTAGGGGAAAATTATTTGTATGGGTTACTTGTTCGGCTGATAGAAGGGTTCAGTAGCTGCCTTTGTGTTTGGGTATGGAATGTCCTAAACAAGTTTAACTTCTTTCATATTCGGGGTGTCGTTACAACTCATATGGGGAAATTTACTTTGTCTGGGGACACTCTGGTGCTCTCAATGTTTACATGTATATTTTTGACACATTGTGCTTAATTTTCCCTTGTCACCCCCGCTCTTGTTTTGAGCCAACATAACTATATCTTCCTATGTCATTCCATTTTGGCCTTTTGTATTCCCTGTGACCTGTACTTTTAGTGAAATAATAAAAACATTGAACAAGAAAAAAGAGCTGCAGATCAGGGCAGTTGTAATTACAAAGCTCTAAAAGTAGTAGGAAGACTCTGTCACTCCTTAGTTTACTGTGAAAGCTCTGCAGATGATGGTGAATAAAATTAAAACTTAATCAGCCATGGCCAGATTTTCACACTATATACTCTATACTGATAGATTGCTAATCTTCTTCTAAAATCAATGTGACAAAAGTCAACTCAGACCATATAATATCCTAACCTCTAAACTAACCTCTAATCTGTTGTGTAATACTCTAAATTCTGAGTCTGTTCTATAATAGACTAACCCCCAAATCTGTTATCTTCCAATAGGACTTCATCTGGAAGGGTCCATCTCCAGATCGCTAAGATCACCTGAGTGGCCATCATGAGTAGACTCCTGCAGGTCCTCCTCCTCCTCTCGTGGTTGGGTGATGGTCAGTCTAGCCCTGGCTGCAGTCTCCAGGGTTGGCCAATGGATACAGTCTCACAATCTGGTGACATTCTGCTTGGTGGAGTTTTTGTGGTCCATTCTGGAATTGTTTTCCAAGAACCAACCTTCCAGGAGAGGCCAAAGCCGGTTTCTTGCACTGGGTAAGTTCTGGAGACATACGAATGAACCCAGTGAGACTTCTGGAGACAGCCACAGTGATGTTCATAAGGTTGTTTTCTGATTGTGGTCATCTTCTGATGTGTACAATCTTGGACGCGTTGCCACATGCTCTGCATACTGGGCAGGACACTACAATACAATCTAAGTACCTTACTCCAAGATGGCTAAAATGCCATAAGTGAACATTTTGACAGCTCACTACAGTGCCTTGAAAAAGTATTCATACCCCTTGAAATTGTCCACATTTTGTCATGTTACAACCAAAACTGTAAATTTATTTTATTGGGATTTTATGTGATAGACCAACACAAAGTGGCACATAATTGTGAAGTGGAAGGAAAATGATAAATGGTTTTCAATTTTTTGTTTACAAATAAATATCTGAAAGTGTGGAATGCAGTTGTATTCAGCCCTCTTTACTCTGATACCCCTAACTAAAATCTAGTGGAACCAATTGCCTTCAGAAGTCACCTAATTAGTAAATATAAGCCACCTGTGTGTAATTTAATCTCAGTATAAGTTGTGGAGAAGTTTAAAGCAGGGTTAGGTTACAAAAAAATATCCCAACCTTTGAACATCTCATGGAATACTGTTCAATTCATCATCCAAAAATGGAAAGAGCATGGCATAACCCCAAACCTAGATAAACAAAATGAATCAGCGCAAAATGGTATAGACTAGAACAGCAGCTGAACACTAGGGCCAATAATCAAATCCCTCAATAAACATCAACAAACAGACAGTGCAGCGCTAAATAAATGGAGAAAATAGAATAAAATTGAGATAAAACACAATACAATCCACCACGGTGTAAAGATAAAAAAAGTCCATATAATCAGGTCCAAACAGATCTTCAAGGTAGAAAGGACTGTGTGTTTGCAAATGGTGTTTCCAGGAGCCCACCACCACAGAAACAAATGGCCTCTCACCTGGTGTTGTGGACCCTTTAATTATAAAGGGTCATAAGCGCTCTTGGCATATAATATGCAAATATTATGCGGCTACACAAATCTTCATCAATGACCATCAAGGACCCAATATAGGGCACTCCAATAAGGACATGTAGGAAATAAAAGTGGCAAAAATAGTGCTCTCCGTATAAAATGATCTTTATTACTATATAAGAAATGGTAAAACACTCACAAGTGAAGTACTTGGTAATAGCAGACAAGCAGTAGTGGCGATCTCCTGTTCCTCCGAACAGCAGAGCAGATGCGCAGTGGCCGCGGGTGACGTCACGACGCTACCTCGTTCTGGACGCGTTGCGTCCCAGTGGGCGGGGACTTCATCAGCAGATGAGGAACGTCGTGGGCACCCGCGCTAAATACCAGGTAAGTAACCATGGCTACAGTACACCAAACGGAATTGACCTACGGATCACCCGGAACTAAATCCGGACGTAACCCCTTATACAGAAATACAAAACAAACGGAAATGGCTCTCCCAAAATCAATAGGAAAAGACATAGCTGTCCTACCTACCAAGACATACCATACCTACCAAGACATGGCTATCCACCTAAACTGACAGGCCGGACAAGGAGAGCATTAATCAGAGAAGCAGCCAAGGGGCCCTTGGTAACTCTGGAAAAGCTGCAGAGATCCACAGCTCAGGTGAGAGAATCTGTCCACAGGGCAACTATTAGTCGTGCACTTCACAAGTCTGGCCTTTATGGAAGAGTGGCAAGAAGAAAGCCATTGTTGAAAGAAAGCCATAAGAAGTCCCATATTCAGTTTGCGAGAAGCCATGTAAGGGAACACAGCAAACATGTGGAAGAAGGTGCTCTGGTCAGATGAGACCAAGATTTAACTTTTTGACCTAAAAGCAAAACGCTATGTGAGGCGCAAAACGAACACTGCACATAACCCTGAACACACCATCCCACCGTGAAACATGGTGGTGGCAGCATGATGTTGTGGGGATGCTTTTCTTTAGCAGGGACAGGGAAGCTGGTCAGAGTTGATAGGGAGATAGATGAAGTTAAATACAGGGCAATATTCGAAAAAAACTGTTATGCCCCGTACACACGGTCGGATTTTCCGATGGAAATACAACGCACTCTCTTCTTCTTTATAATGTGAGAAGAATTAAGTAGTTTTGCTGCTCATATTCACACAGACTTCTCACAAACTTCTTTCTTTATTATTTATCGGGATTCCCTTAATATATTTTGATTTGTCACATCTGACAAAAATATTTTTTTGTTTTCTTTAGCAGGGACAGGGAAGCTGGTCAGGGTTGATAGGGAGATGGATAAAGTTAAATACAGGGCAATATTCGAAAAAAACTGTTATGCCCCGCACACACGGTCGGATTTTCCGATGGAAAATGTCCGATCGGAGCGTGTTGTCGGAAATTCCGACCGTGTGTGGGCTCCATCAGACATTTTCCATCGGATTTTCCGACACACAAAGTTTGAGAGCAGGCTATAAAATTTTCCGACAACAAAATCCGATCGCGTCAATTCCGACCGTGTGTGGCCTGTTCCGACGCACAAAGTGCCACGCATGCTCAGAAGAAATTCCGAGACGGAACAGCTCGGTCTGGTAAACTTAGCGTTTGCAATGGATACAACACTTTTGTCACGGTGCAATGTTAAAAATGGTTTAATACAGCGCACTCTCTTCTTCTTTATAATGTGAGAAGAATGAAGTAGTTTTGCTGCTCATATTCACACAGACTTCTCACAAACTTCTTTCTTTATTATTTATCGGGATTCCCTTAATATATTTTGATTTGTCACATCTGACAAAAATATTTTTGTGTTGTGTTTTTTTTTTCTTTTTTTTTAAAGGCAGAATTTTTTATTTTTTTTTTAGGTTTGTATTTTTTCCAAGGCTGATCTTTGTTTTATTTTATTTTTAGTTTTACTCCATAATATTTTTGTGTGTGTTTTGTGTGTCAAGTTACCACAACACCATTGATATCTTATATTATTTAATCTCAAGGAGCTTGTTTGGTGTTGGTGTCCCTTGTTAATTTCACATTGTACTTTACAAATGTACCTTAATCCTCACAAACAAACTGTCCTTTTTGAAGGAAAACACACATAGGAGAGTATAATTGAAATCAAAAATCCTTTATTAAGGGCTCAGAACCAAACAAAGAGGGAGGCAATGCTGGAGAAACAGCAGAAATTAGCGAAGCCTTGGACCCCCAGGGCAGACATCAATTATTTAACATCAAAATTGGTGGCCTGAGGAGTCCATATGTAAGGGAGTGCACTGCAGTCTGGTCCAGAAGTCCCAGAGATCCGGAAAGCAGCAGATGACATCTGTGTCCCCAGGCTGTGGTACCACAAGAGGCTGCATCTTTTGCCAGACTAGACTGGATCCAGGGTCATCACTTTCTGGTCTTCTTTTCACGCTTCCTTCCTGGCTGTGGCTCAGGTGTTGGAAATGTGGCAGGAGGAGGAGTAGGACCTGGAGGAGGAGGAGGACTAGTAGGACCTGGAGGAGGAGGAGGAGGAGGAGAAGTAGAAGGACCTGGAGGAGGAGGAGGACCATGTGTGAGGTCACATATGTGGGTAGCAGATGTTATTTGGCCCCTCAACCCCTTATTGAGAGCTTCCAAAATTAATGACTCACACATGAGTTGTTGGCCCTCCTCCATCCGCTGCATTTTGCAGGCAATTATGCCAGCAAAGTCCTCCTCCACAGTGTGGGGGGCTGTCAGGGCCTCTGTAGCCTTCCAAAAGAGGCCTATGGCAGCCTCCTCCAAGGTACTCCTCTTCCTGCCACTTTCTCTTTGCGGGTGTAGGGGAGGGACCTGGATATCAGGCAGCCTACTCGGCCCTGCCACCTCCTGGCTGAGACTTCCCTGTGTATGAAAAAATGACATGGTTTTAGTTTCTGCATCATCAATCCCAATCATAAATTAGTACTCCAAACTAACATCTAGTTAACATCATTGATTGGACAACCTGAAATATTTAGAGGAATGCTATACCTGGCTGAAGCTGGGCTCCTCCACATGTTGTTGGCTGGAAGTCCCAGGTTGGGCGTCAGAAGCCTCAGCTGGGGGGGAAGGAAGCATGGAAGGAAGACTGGAGAGTGCTGGCCTGGGTTCAGTCTGACCTGCCAGAAAATTCAGCCTGTCATAGTACCACATCCTGGGGACATAGATGTCATCTGCTGCTCCGGATCTCTGGGAATCCTGGAACTTCTTGTGCTCCCTTAGATAAGTGCTCCTCAGGCCACCAATTAGGATCTTCAAATAGGTCATGTCTGCCGTGGGGATCACCTACTTCACAATTTCCAGCAATTGATCCAGGGCTGCCTTCCTCTTTGTTTGATTCTTATAATGTGGGTGGTTTATCTCCCACAGACAAGGCAGCTCCCTGAACATGTCAATGAAGATTGCCATAAAGTCGGTATCTTTCAAGATATCCATTTTCACTGCAAGATACAACACAAGACAAACCCTAATGTCAGCCAAAACTCTCCTAATCTAGTTACAATATAGGCCACAATCTAGAAGCAGTATAGGCCCAAGTTTGGCTCTTACCTTCATTATCAGGATCAGCGCCTCCGATACTCCTTCCTCCGCTCACAGATCGTACGTACTACGCACGCGTGTTACGCTTTATACACACTGCGCATGCGTGTAACTCCGCCCGCCCCTGACGTTCTTTCTAGTCTATTCCCCGCCCCTTTTCGTTCGGCGCAGTGGGTGAAGAGCACATGGCGGAGTCAGAGCAGGTGTGTGCTAATTGAAGCAACGAGGAGGAGGAAAGCCCGGATCTGGAAACGTCCCGATCCAGAAGGGGACGATTTAAGGCCTCAAATATGTCCTTTGGTGAGAAGTTGGAGATGGTCGACATCCTGAAGAAGGCCGAATATGATGGAAAGTATGGACCTTACCTCAACCCCAATATCAGAAAGGCCAAGATCATGGCGAAAGTGGTCAAAAGTCTGCACCGGAATTTAGGGGTACGTTGATCGAAAGATCAGCTCAGGAAGCGGTGGTCGGACCTGAAATTAAGAGAGCCCAAGCAGTACCGAAAGATCCGGAGAGTGCTGCAAAAAAGTAAGTAGTTGTGCTGTGTTCCTATTCTTTTTGTCTGTATTACGTTCGTGCTGCTCCATGTGCTTTTCTTAAGTGTTGTACAGTTTATAGAATGGCAACTTTCATGTTCATGGGCACATTATTCGTTTGTATGAAACATTTTTCTTTCGGCCTATAAAACACCATTGTTTAGGCCATATGCATTTGCCCACATTTTTTAGGGCCTACTTGTATGAAAAATATTTGGTTGTGTAGATGGGTTTGTTACTAGAATGAAATGCACACTAGATTCTGTGTAAGGAGAGGACACTCAGCAGCTGTTTTCACATCTGGACGCTGGAGCACTAGTGTGGGACCCCAGAACACCCTTTTTATTAGGGGCCCCCACACAGGTGCTCCAGTGTATACTATAGGGGGGTCTCCATCTGTGAAGCTTGTACAAAACAGGTAAAGTCTTGAAGCTTGACAATGGACAATAAAAATTCTACATCTTGGAACTCTGCAAAAATAGACAATTGTACACCACTTCCAAGCAATGTTTCATATTTATAGTTCTGCCATAAAATATCTGTGTGCTAAGTATACCATTTTTGTTTTACATAGGGGAGAAAAGACTCGAAGGACACCACTCATCCGAGGAGACAACAGACCCCCCACCTCGGGAAGAAGGGGAAATACCCCCAACCCAAGAAGACCAGGAGGAAGACGTGGTGGAAATTGGCACCGCAACAGGTGAGTGTCTGCGACCACAGACTCAGGTAAGAGATGGATGCCGGCATATTTATAATACCTGTTTTTTTTTGTGTTTCTATCTTTTTAGGTGATCGTGATGTTGTGGATCCTGATCCTTTCACCTCGGAAAGTGCCCAGATCCTGATTAGGGAGATCATGGGGTGTAATTTAGCTTTGGAAAACATCAAGAAAAACATCAATGATGTTATTCAAAAAAATAATAACATCATTGATGTTTTGGGGAGAGTTTAAAACCCCTCCAAATCCCTTTGTTTTTTGTGTGCTACAATGTTAAAAATATTTAAGCGATTTTTAGAAAAGCCAAATTTTGAGGATGCACACAGTGTGTCAACATGTGCTATCTGCATCACGGGAGATCAATGGATGCGTTTTGGGGGTGCAACCCCTTCCTCAATAATAAAGTAGCTGAGAGGAAGGGGTTGCTCCCCCAAAACATGTCCCTTGATCCCCGAGATGGCAGCTAGCACATGTTGACATTCGTAAATTGGTGTGCATCTTCAAAATTTGCTTTTCCTGGGGTGACTTCATCCCATCTGAACGCAATATCAAACACAGTTCCTAAATATTCATGTCTGATAGTGGGTGTAGGGAAAAATACTGCGCCAACGAAAGAATCGGGAGCAGCCAACATAACAATCAGACCAATTGTGAATCAAAATAAAATACCAAAAATGTGGCGCTAGAAAGTAATGTCCATTATTAAGCTGGACAAACCAGAATATTCATCTGGGTGTCATATGTGCGTAATAAAGATTTAATGAGGGGGGCGTGGCTTGGCGCGCAATGAAGATGGCAGCACAGTGAAGGAGCTCTGCAGCACACGCGGCCGTTCACAGCCATCCACCCGACCCACAGCGCTCAGATGCCGAGCAGGAAGCTTCACCCGACTCCGCAATCTCGCACACGCCGCTACTCGGTGTCCTCAGCGACACAGAACATTGCGGAGATCTTTAAAAACCAGCCGGCGGCCCGTAACAGCGGGACCAGATCTAAAATGGCGCCGACTTACCAGGAGGATGATGGCAGCGAGGACTCTCAGTCAGCCCCAGAAAGCTCGGCCAGGGGTAAGCACAAAAAAGATCACCCTCTAACATTCTCCGATATGTCAGTGTTTGCAGCTGACATCAAAGCTACATTTTCGGCTGCTATAACAGACCTAAAAACAAGCATGCTTGTCCTCAATGAAAAAATGGCGGTGACAGAGGCAGAGGGAATACGCAGAGACCGGGCCATCCACAATCTTGAGAGAACCACAGCCACACAGTCACAGCACTTCATAGAGATGAGCAGACACATCGAGGACCTCGATAACAGGGGCAGGAGGTGCAACATAAGAGTCAGGGGAATCCCTGAATCAGTTGAGGCCGACCAGATTATACCAGCATTAAAAAGAGTGTTTAACAGCCTACTTGAAAGGCAGGAGGACATTGAAATTGAATTTGTAAGGGCACACAGAGCGCTCCGGCCTAAAGGTCTCGACACAGCGCCACCTAGAGATGTGATCTGTTGTTTACAAAATTTTGGGCTGAAAGAAGAAATAATGCGCAAAGCAAGGAGAAATGACCAAATCATTTTTAATGGAGAGACAATAATGCTTTTCCAGGATCTCTCTCAGATCACGTTACGTAACAGACGTGCATTACGCCCACTGCTGGAGAAACTGAGGGAGAAAGAACTGAGATACTCCTGGCGTTTCCCATTCGCTCTTACGGTCACGTACAACGGTCGCCAATGCACTTTACGTACACCAGCGGACCTCTCAGATTTTTGCGCAGCATTGGATCTGGACCCGATCAACCTTCCGGAATGGTATGCCGACTACCTGCAGCCTCCACTGGAAAGAACCCCACCGTCCTCGCCTTCCACCACACCAGACAAGAGGCTGTCTAAAAAATACAAACATAGCCGCGGAAGCAGCTCCAAGTTGGGAACCCCGCAGAGATTGATTGAGGTCCACAGGGATCAAGAAGACGAATGACCAAGCTGCCCTCAAACTTTCCTGCCTGCACAATACCAAACTTTTGGTTTGTTTGGTCACTATTCCCTATTCTGCAAAATTACGTTTTTTTTTTTTGTTTTTTCTTGTACCGTTGACTGATGGATTTCCTTTCTGCCTGCTTTCACCACACAGCATCTCTACAGGGACTCATGCCATGGTTGGGTAAAGTAGAATCTAAGACATGCTTAGAGATTATACACATGTTGGCGCAGGGTCACTACAGGCTGATGCGGCTCCTTTTGATATTGACTCAAATACACTCATCCAACGTAGGCAATTGTGATTTTTTTTCTTTCTCTTTTTTGTTTCTGTCTTTGTTACCCGTGGCCTCAGCCATGCCCGTTGAACATCGCCACGGAAGATAGGCCACTCTCAACGAATAGAGCTGAATCATAAACTCTTATTACAGCAAGAGGAGCTGCTATCTACTGGCCTGTTTGGCTCCCAATTATAACCCAAAATTGATCTTTTTGCGGCCGAGGCAATACCCGTAATTTAAATCTTCTGAAGCTTGATCGGCTGGATGTATGGACATATTTCAAGACCATATTTCAAAACTGGGCAGTTTGGCTACCAAGCTAAGCATAGAAACACCTCATGCCCCGAAATCTATACCTTGGCCATATGTTATATTGTTTGGGTATGGGTGACGCTTAGTATTGTGAGAACAAGTTAAATGTTATATACTTCTATTTACTCACATTAGAGACAATAGATAAACACGTAGGTTGATATCTTCGGCCCATATAAAACACATGCGGGACGGGTTTAGTGACCAACAAACTTAACAAACTAATGTAAATTTAAGATACACACCAGGGTCGGGTGTGATTCTCCTTTAAGCACTGTTATACGTTATTAATACAGTTCGGCTGCGTGTGCAGCACTTAGGATAAAGTTTTCCTTTTTTTTTTATCTTTCTTATTTTTATTTAGGTGTGCTGACACTTGGTTGTTTGCGCCTCCCTCGAACCCCACAGTGTGCCTTGCGGTCTTGAAAAAAGGACGCGGGTTACAACATATAGATTTGGTGGGCTTCGTCCGCGGACGGGGTGGTCAGCTCCCTCGCGAGACGGCCTACCAATACTTAGCTGAAACTTAATATTTCTCTTACTATCCTCTTTTCTTATCTCTTTCTACTTAACTTTTTAACTTTTACTATAAATATTTTTTCCAGGCATATAGTAGTGCTATTGCAGATTTGTTGTCTCAGGTGAACGATTAAATACTGACTTTTTGTACTAAAGTTGTGTTATCTCTGCAGACCGGTGGACCGAGCACCTCCTCCTAATCTCCAGCCATGGCCTATTCCTCCCTGGGGCAATGCCCGTTGATAATTTCGCACAATATAAGGGGGCTCAACATCCCAGAAAGACGCTCCACAACACTAAGAGAGCTTAAAAAAGGTAAGCCACACTTTGTTTATCTCCAAGAAACTCACTTCAGAACACACCAGACTCCAAAACTCACAGACTCATACTTTACGAGGGCATTCCATTCTACTAACACCGAGTCAAAATCAAAGGGGGTCTCTATTTTGGTTAGTAGGGAAGCCCCCTTTGAACTAACAGAACAATTGTGCGACTCGGAAGGCAGATTTGTCTTCTTGAAAGGAACCTATGGAGGCACTCCAATAACACTAGCCAATGTCTATTTCCCTAACAGACGACATGTACCTTTCTGCGAAACCATTGTCAGGAAACTTGCGGGGTTTGCATCGGGATGTTTGATTTTAGGAGGAGATTTTAACATACCGTTGAATCCTCTAACGGATACGTCAAATGGAAAAACATGTATTTCATACAAAATCCTTAAAAGGATCAAATCCCTCTTGCAATCTCTGCAGTTGATAGACACTTGGCGTTTTACAAACCCAGACGGAAGAGATTATACTCACTTCTCTATACCACACTCAAGGTATGCCCGTCTGGACTACCTTTTTGTGTCACAAAGAGACATCACTCAAGTGACGGGGACCAACATAGGCGTACAAACGATATCAGACCATTCACCCATATCCCTCACCATGAATTTACTGAGTCACACAAAAAGACAACCGACATGGAGGCTGAACGCGTCAATCCTAACCGACCCGCTCTTAACCAAAGAATTGACCACCAATCTGACACAATTTTTTGTAGAAAATACCACCCCAGATATAGATCCTCTAGTAGTATGGGAAGCCCACAAATGTACCATAAGAGGTATACTGATTAAGATGGGCTCCAAACGCAAGAGAGAGAGGGAAATACAAATAAAAACACTGATAACACAGATCAACACACTGGAAAGGCTACATAAACAGTCCCTTTCCACTGATTCAGCCACGAAACTTCTAGACTGTAGGAAAGAACTGCAACAGATACTGAACACAAAAGCTAAACGAATGCTGTTTTTCAAACGTAAAATCTACTATGAATTGGGAAATAAGACCGGCAAATACCTAGCGAGAGCGATACGGGACCACACACGGAACAATCACATAACGGGTATTAAAAACAAAAATGGAACACTTGACGTAACGCCGGAAGCAATAGCAGATCACTTCCATGCCTTTTATACCAAACTATACAATCTACCGAATCAACACAAACAACCTCACATGACAGGGGACAGGGCACACATCATCCAAGAATACCTTACACACAGTGGCCTGCCAACCTTGGACACCTCTGATTCTAGTTTACTGGAAGAACCCATTACATCACTGGAACTGAAACTAGCTATAGCTCAACTCAAGTCGGGTAAAAGCCCAGGGCCGGACGGCTTCTCTGCAATATACTACAAAACCTTTACCGACATCTTAACAGACCCCCTTAGAAACGCTTTGAACTCCATGTCATCACCAAGGGGACTAACCCCCGACTTCCTCTCAGCACACATTGCGATCCTGCCAAAGGAAGGTAAGGACCCTGGGGAATGTGCTAGCTACAGACCCATATCCCTACTAAACCTTGACGTTAAATTATTCGCAAAAATTCTAGCACGAAGGTTGGGTCCCCTTCTCCCGGGGCTGATAGGATTAGAACAAGTGGGCTTTGTCCCGGGCAGGGAGGCCAAAGATAATATCATCAAGGCCTTGCTTTTGATCCACACAGCAAAAACGCGAAATATCGAGGGCCTTCTCCTCTCCACGGATGCGGAGAAGGCCTTCGATAGAGTAGCTTGGGATTACATGTTAGCGGTGTGTAGATACGTGGGATTGGGACCACACATGATGTCATGGATCTCAACGCTATACTACAACCCTTCAGCAAACTTGAAAATTAATGGAACACTGTCAAGAAAGGTACACATTTCAAATGGGACCAGACAGGGATGCCCATTATCACCTTTATTGTTCATCCTTGCATTAGAACCCTTTATCAGAAAAGTTAAAGCTAATGGGGCGATCCATGGTTTTAGGGTAAAGGACAGAGAGTTCAAGGTGGCAGCCTACGCTGACGACCTTCTATTTTTCCTGACAGACCCATTGATATCCCTCCCTAACCTACTATCGGAATTCTCACACTACGGATACCTATCGAACCTAAAAATTAACTACACTAAATCGGAGGCCCTAAACATATCACTGCCAGACAAGACCCTTAAACAGACTTCAATAAACTCAACGTTTCGATGGGAATCTTCAGCACTGAAGTACCTAGGAACCTGGTTGACCCCTCAGTTGCAGTCCATATTTGAGAGAAACTACATCCCACTTCTTAAAAGTTGCGAGAGGGATCTCGGAAAATGGAGTTCAGGCTACTTCTCATGGTTTGGAAGAGCTGCAATAATCAAGATGGTGATACTACCTAGATTCCTTTATCTTATGCGCACTCTCCCAGTGAAAATACCACGGAAATTTTTCACAACTTTGGATTCCGCCATCCTGAGATTTCTCTGGCAACATAGGAGGCCCAGGATAAAATTAGCCAAACTAACACAACCCAAAGATTTAGGAGGGATTGGACTACCGAATTTCAAACACTATTACTATGCATCACATCTAGCGAGGGTCATTGATTGGCACTGTCATGAACAGTCGAAAGACTGGGTCTCTCTAGAAGCAGATTTAAGCCCCATTCCACTAGTCTATACACCTTGGATTCCAAGGAAAAAATACCCAAAAATACTGAAAAACCACCCCCTGACTGGTACTACCTTAGAGATCACAAATATCTTAGCAGCACAAAGAGACATCACAACATCCCCCAGTCCACTAACGCCACTGAAGGATAACCCTGATTTCCCCCCAGGTGAACAAAACTCTACCCTACAAAACACAACCGACAGATCCCCCCTGGTGGCAGGTGACTGCTTCCAGGGAGACAAACTCAAAGACTGGTTAGCCATTAAATCGGACAATAATCTCCCCCGCTTCCGACAATGGACATACTTTCAGATTAGGAACTACTTAAATAAATTTACACACACTAGAGACTTGTCCAGACCCCTGACCGAACTAGAATCGGTGTGTCACAACAAATCTCCACTGGATAGGACCACTTCAGTGGCTTACACGTGGCTACACAATATGAAGGATCTGGCGGAGGATGGGCACAGGAGGAGGTGGTCGGAGGACCTGAGGATGGAAATCTCAGAGAAGCAATGGAGGTATGCTTGCATAATGGCACATAAATGTTCCATGAACACGAGACAACAAGAAACGAGCTATAAATTGTTAATGCATTGGTACAATACCCCTGACAGACTTCACAAATGGGATGGCCAGAGATCGGAGATGTGTTGGAGGTGCCACCATGAAACGGGAACATTGACACATATTTGGTGGCAATGCAACCTGATCAAAGGTTATTGGACAGAAGTCCGGAAGTTAATCAAATTGATTACAGATACAAACCTAAATTTAAATGCGGCATGCTGTCTAATACACGTGACCAACTTCTCTCTTAGGAGATACAAGCATTCCCTGACCAAACACCTGCTCAATGCTGCTAAGTCGCTAATTCCCTTGCATTGGAACTCATCCAGGGTCCCCTCCACCTCGGAATGGCTAATGAAAACACGTGATATATGTGAGATGGAGGATACCCTGGCCCAGGAAAAAGGTAATGTAGAAAGGTTTCATAAGACATGGCAACCATGGTTTAGCTTCAGATACTCCCAAACCTACGAAGACATCGTAAACAGCAAACCTCCATAGATACAAAAAGACTATTTGTGGTCGGTACACACTCTTCGATCTCTGTAACGATTACCCAAAATAAATCTAAGATTAGCAAAACATTTTCTACAATTATTTTTCTTCATCACCTTTCCTTTCCTCTCCCCTCTTTTCTCTTCACCTATTCACCCAATACCAATACTTAGGCAGATGAGGCGTATATATAGCATAAGATAATAATGCAGATACCCTGCACTTATTAACGAGGAAAGATGTTAATGTTATGGAAAGAGATCAGTAGGACTCTTCATAAGTTTGTACTTACCTTTTGTTGATCAAAGAAAAGTAATGTAACCACACTATATGATACATGACTGTTTTGATTTATAGCCTATTTTTGGTTTAAGGCTTAATATCTTCTATCTTTTTTGTTTTTGTTTATGCTGTATTGACAAACACACCGTCAGCAGTTGCATCTGCGAATGCAAATTATGCATGTTATTACATTTCTCTTCAATAAAAATCTTAATGTGAAAAAAAAAAAAAAAATAAAGATTTAATGAGAATTAAGTACAAGAAAAAACTCAATTAAAGTGTACGAAAGGACACAGATGTGTCTGTGAATCTAAACCCACTAAGATAATTAGAGTGTATACAAAGACACTAGGTGTGTCTATGAATCTAAAGCCACTAAAGTAGCCACCCCAACATCAATTTGGCTGTGGAATTTGATTGGTTCCCTTTGGATCACCATCCTGGTCTTCTATCTACAAGCCTGTTTGACTCGCAACCATACGGTCAGTGAGTCCACCTGCTCTGGTAAGAGTGTTTAATTTGCTTATACACGCCTCGGGTACTCAACTGTTACATCACCTCTGAGTTTGTTCCAGCTGTTGATGTCTGACATATTCTGGTGAAGGCTCAATACGCCAGTCGGCACTCTCCGTTGTAGGCTTCACAAGCCAAATCCTCAGATGATCATGTTTGTTTATTTCACAAACTTTTTGTGACTTTTTCCAAATTTGCTCTGGTTGCAGTGTATCTGCCAATATGCACACTATATTGTTTTAAACACAATATGAACTTTTAAAGGTTCACCTCTTCATTTAATTTATAATTATTGATTTTTGCACTCGCATATTATTTTTGCACATATATGTATATGTCCTTACGGATTTTTGTATACTACTTTAGTGGCTTTAGATTCATAGACACACCTAGTGTCTTTGTATACACTCTAATTATCTTAGTGGGTTTAGATTCACAGACACATCTGTGTCCTTTCGTACACTTTAATTGAGTTTTTTCTTGTACTTAATTCTCATGTCTGATATTGCCTTCAAGTTTTACCAAATGTGAACTTTGTAAGTTCAAGATTTGTGTCTTTCTTGTTGGTTTGAAACATGCCTGTTTTATCTTAAATGGACATTTCTATTTTTGATAATACCACCCCAAAAATTGTTATACAAAATCATGTTGGTTTGTTTTAAAAACCTTTTCTAAATGCACATGTGATTGTGCAGGTATTAAAAAGATTGTTAATCAAGAATTTGTGGATTATTGTCTCAACGCTACAACACTTTTGTGGTGATGTAATTGCTGCTTTCTGTGACAATGGGTGTTATTTCCTAAGGGCAAATCCACTTTGCACTACAAGTGCAGTTTCAGTGTATTTTCAAGTGCACTTGTAGTGCAAAGTGTATTTGCCTTTAGTAAATAACACCCAACAGTGCTTTGTATAAGGTTACACAATCACGCCATTTTCAGGACTCACCACATTTCGGTCAGGGTCAGCTAAAACAAACACAAGCAGTAAATGTCACCAAAGATTTGCTTAATTTTTTTTTATTTGATCAAGGTTTCACAAATTGTCTGGCATATTGATGGCCCCCCTACCCGCAAAGAACTCAAGGTATCTTAGCCGGACATCACGGCACTCAGGGAGGGCAAGCCAGGATGGCCACTTTCAAGCGCCGTCAGGATTGTTTCATTTATAATTCCGGCCTCAGGCCCAACTGAGCCAGCATAGTTGGCAGAATGTTGCCGTAAAAAGTTATGTAGAACACAGCATGCCAGGATTATATGATTCAGTTTATACTCCGCCATATGGATGGGTGTAAGAAATAGGCGGAACCGGTTGGCCATGATTCTAAATGTGTTCTCCACCACTCTTTTGGCTCTGGCCAGCCGGTAATTAAAAACCCTCTGTTCCGGGGTGAGGGTCCTCATTGGGAATGGCCGCATAAGATGGTCCCCCAGCGCAAATGCTTCATCCGCAACAAAGACGAATGGGAGTCCTTCCACATTCTCTTCTGGAGGTGGCAAGTCCAAGCTGCCATTCTGGAGACGCCTGTAAAACTCCGTCTGGGCGATGACTCCACCATCGGACATCCGGCCATTCTTCCCCACATCCACATACAGGAACTCGTAATTAGCCGACACCACCGCTAACATCACAATACTATTGAACCCCTTGTAATTATAATTGTACGACCCGAAGTTGGGTGGTGGGACGATGTGGACGTGTTTCCCATCAATTGCCCCTCCGCAGTTAGGAAAGTCCCACCGCTGGGCAAAGTGGGAGGCCACAGTCTGCCATTCCTGTGGCGTGGAAGGAAACTGTTGAGGAAAACAAAAATAAATTAGTATTTTTGCACAAACATGGAAAGCAGATTAGACACAAACATTCTTGGCCAACATCCAGATAACATTTATTAAGGGGAACTTTACAACACCAAAGTATAAGGTACACCTATCATATTCCCCCTCCCCCCTCTCATGGGCCATTTCTAACATTATCGGGGGGGGGGGGAATCTTGGACAGGTAACCCTCCCCACTTCATTGAGAGATGAATGCCTAAATAATGGGTATTACTTGGAACAGCCCCTCCTTAGTTACACTATTGGCAGCCCACTGGACAGGTAAGAAGTGTCACAATACAAAGATATAAAATACACACTGTACACATTTGAGCACATTTGGACATTCTGCTATTACCTATCAAGATAATAATAGAATACAAAAACTTTAAACAGTACCATTTGAAAGTATACAGGCAGGCCCTTGCACTACATGCTTTGGGAAATTCATCCATAAATCTGACCACAAAAGAGCTGGGTATAGTGTGTATGGGTTTGGCAAAGTCAGCAGATAGATGATTAATCTAGATAGAGAATTGGGATCAGCTAACTTAGCATTTGGGGGGAGGAAGGGTTAAAAATGATTTGGGGACACCACAAAAAAAAGCCTCTGGCACTCTGCCTGAATTTAAAGCACAAATCACATTTCTAAACATTTTAGGGGTTGTTTGGGGTAAAGCACTACTATGGAGCTGATAAAATACATTGTTAAGTGACTACATGATGTGAATATAGGGCAGGAGACCATGCTGGGGAGGTAAGTGAAGGCAAATATGTATGAAGGACAAAAAAAACATAAAATTCCAGCATGCATGAGAACAAAGGGGACATTCACAGCATATTCCAATCATGGTAATTAGGGAATGAGGAAAGAAATACAATATATTAGCAAACATTATATACAATAAAATGTGATATTAAAAGATAAAAATCTTACCTTCATATACTCCTTCTGCAGGACCTGTATGATGGCAGAACAAGTCTCTGGGATAATGATCCCCAGAGCCTGGGGGGAGATGCCTGTCGAGAACTTCAAGTCCTGCAGGCTTCTCCCCGTCGCCAAGTACCGCAGGGTAGCGACGAGCCTCTGCTCCAGAGTGGTGGCTTGCCTCATGCAGGTATCCTGCCTGCTGATATAGGGGTCAGCAAAGCCAACAAACGGTGAAATACGGGGTCCGTCATCCTGAGAAAGTTCCTGAAATCATCAGGATTATTCTCACGGATCTCATGGAGCAAAGGCATATGAGAGAACTGGTCACGCTGAAGCAACCAATTCTTGGTCCATGAACTCCTCCCCACCCTGTTCATGGACTGGACTTGTGTCAAGGTCAGGACCCCAACACCAAGCCCCCGCACAGCACAAACTCTACGAGGAGTACGTATACGCAACATGGCTAGAAAACGGTCGGCTGCTCAGAACGAAGTAACAGAACACACTGAAGAACAGCAAGGCCTGTGAAGAGCGACCTGAAAAAGTGCGAATCGTCTCTCACCAAACTTTTACTAACAGGAGATTAGCAAAAGGAGCCCAAAGGGTGCCGCGCTTGGTTCTGAAATGGCCTTTTCTAGTCTCGTCGTACGTGGTTTACGTCACAGCGTTCCTGGCGATCGGAAATTCCGTCAACTTTGTGCGACCGTGTGTACACAAAACAACTTTGAGCCAACATCCGTCGGAAAAAATCCTAGGATTTTGTTGTCGGAATGTCCGATCAATGTCCGACCGTGTGTACGGGGCATTAGAGTCTGCAAAAGACTTGAGACTGCGGCAGAGGTTCATCTTCCAGCAGGACAATTAACCTAAACATACAACCAGAGCTACAATGGAATGGTTTAGATCAAAGCATATTCATATGTTTGGATGGCCCAGTCAAAGTCCAGACCTAGATCCAATTGAGAATCTTTGGCAAGACTTGAAATTTGCTGATCACTGATGCTCTCCATCCAATCTGACAGAGCTTGAGCTATTTTGCAAAGAAGAATGGGCAAAATGTCACTTTCTAGATGTTCAAAGCTGGTAGAGACATCCCCAAAAAGATTTGCATCTGTAATTGCAGCGAAAGGTGGTTCTACAAAGTATTGACTCAGGGGGCTGATTACAAATGCACGCCACACTTTTCAGATATGTATTTGTAAAAAAAAAATTAAAGCCATTTATCATTTTCCTTCCACTTCACAATTATTTGCCACTTTGTGTTGATCTATCACATAAAATCCCAATTGTAGTATGACAAAATGTGGAAAATTTCAAGGGGTTTGAATACTTTTTCAAAGCTCGGTAGATAAGTCTTTTTACTGCACTTCTCCCTTATTATCCTAGACTTGAACGATAGTTCTTTTGATACACAAGATAACCGGTTCCCGACCAGCACACGCCGATGTACGTCGGCAGAATGACACGGCTTGGCAAATGGGCGTACCTGTACGTCCCTTTAAATTTGCCGCCTTGCCATCACACGGATACCCGTGATCGCCTAACAGAGAGGAAGAACAGGGAGATGCTAATGTAAACAATCATCTCCCCGTTCTGCCTAGTGACAGTGTCACTGATCTCTGCTCCCTGTGATCGGGAGCAGAGATCAGTGACGTGGGTCAAAAATGTCCGATGTGTCCACCATAATGTCGCAGTCACGATAAAAATCGCTGATAGCTGCCATTACTAGTAAAAAAAAATTATTAATAAAAATGCCATAAAACTATCCCCTATTTTGTAAACGCTATAACTTTTGCGCAAACCCAGCATCTATATTGGCACTGAAAGGAAAAATGCCAGTCAGGGGTGTTGCTAAGAGGAAAAATGTCACTGCAATGCACGTGTTGCAAGACGCAGAGCAAGGATCTTTACTATCAGGTTAGTTGAGCATGCCTGTTTTTGAGCGAGAATGCCAAGACTTATCTCCAGATGGCCTATATAAAAGAGAATGCTGAAACAAGAGGTTGCTGGATGATCTTCTTTGATAGCCTATTGTGATCAGGTTGGTCCCTACCTTAGCTCATCTTTCCAGCTGATGCTGACCTCGGCTTACCTCCTGAGCCAAGATCCTGCTGTCTTTCAGTTGCTGATGTTGGCTTGCCCCCTGACCATGTTTTCTGCCTGATATCTGATTTCTGTGTTGACCACCCTACCATGGGTTCTGGTGCCTTTGTCAGCTGATTGTTCCAATCTGTTCCTCTGGGGCTTCTTCACCTGGTTCTTTAGTGGTCTCCTCATCAGTCTACAAAAGTACCTCCCTGCCCTGGTACCAACCTAGAGTGTTCACCTGTGGACTGAACTCTCGGGCAAGCATGCTGCTTTGTGCCCTTTCTCTCCCTGTCACTATTTCCAGGTGTGTTTGGACCAGAGGTGGAAGACCTCTCATCCCTTTCGCTTCCAACCAGGTACGTGACACTAGCATATTCCAGTATATTCACTGATCTCTCTATGTTCTCTCATCTTGCGTAGGTTCCACATTCGATATTATCGGGATGTTCTTGGTCTCATGTTTGCAGTAGATGAAATTAACAATTCTCAGGACCTCCTGCCTAATATCACTCTTGGCTTCAGTGTGCTGGACTCCTGTATGTCAGAGCTCCGGGCTGTGGGTGGAGTTTTGTCCCTAATGTCAGGACTTGAAAACCCCTTTCCTGGATATGGTTGTCATACACATTCAGTCATGGTCGGTATTATAGGTGACAATTATTCCTTTTTATCCATTCCTATTGCTCAGATTACTGGTGTCTTCCAGTTCCCACAGGTATATAAAATTATAGATGTTTTATATGGGTGTATTTATGCTTACATTCTGTGCCTTAAACAGGATTCCATCCAGACAAATAGCTAAATATGCAGGTAAAATATATAGGGGTCTGTTTTACCTGCTAAAGCAGTTGTAATTCTGTTCAGCCAGGCTTTTGAACCAGCCACCCTAACTAGACGACATGGCCAGGTTGGTGACTTCTTATTTCTCTGATGATGTTAGTGAATACAGCTTAGTCACCAACCTCCCTACTACAAGCTGATCAGACAGTGAAGGATCAACCCTCACTGATGAGGTCATCACACCTATCTTCTCCTACCACCAAGTTACCAGCTTTAAATTACATCACTGCACAATGCTTGTAGTGAATCTCCTCTTTCTCCCCACGAACCAAAGCCAGAAATTAGGAATATCGCTCCAGGCTTCCTGTCTGTCTAGATCCGGTGACTCTCACTAAAGAGTGCAGGCTGGGGGTTAGCTCATCTTAGCTCAAAGAGAAAACATGCAGGAAGAAGAGATCCCAAATGCCACACAGCCAGCAAAGCCCAGCGGTGTCTATAGTATAAGCAGACTTAGGCTGAACTCCGCCATGTCCCCAATGTGTTTCGCCCTGCGGGACAAAACATGTTGGGGGCATGGTATTAACACAAAAGTCAGTGCTACTACCCATACAACACATAGATAGCAGAGCTCCCAGGTGCTCGATAAACAGTCGCTGGCTGAGTAGAGTAATGTGTAAAAAAAATTATTCGCACTCTGGTTATTGCTCTTAAAAATTTTTCATTTTATTGAATAGCCACAGTGAACAAATGCAGATTAAAGTGGTGTTCCGGCCGAAATTATACTTTTTGAATAAAAATACCCTTATAGTACACAAGCTTAATGTATTCTAGTAAAGTTAGTCTTTAAACTAAGGTCTGTTTTGTTAGTTTATAGCAGTAGTTTGTTATTTTATAAACTTACAGCAGGCCGTGGGCATCTTAAGTGTGGGCATCTGAAGCCAGACTGTATTTCTTCCTGCATCTCATCCTTGCAGATCTCGCACATGCTCAGTGCAGCACAAGCAGTGTAATAGCTTTCAGGTCAGGTTTCCATAGCAACGGCAGTGTCAGAGAAAGTTGCCGCCCTTTCCCAGAAGGCATTGCAAACAGGAAATGATGCGATGGGCCATGGCCAGGGAGGAGGAAGTGAAAAATGAATACAGCAGGTGCTGAGAAAAAAAAATAAAAAAATATCCAATTCGTTTACAGTGCACAGTTTAGTGAGGGTTGCTGAAGAGTTGTAAAAGTGGGTGGAACTCCACTTTAAGTCAGATGCGTTTCAGCCTATAAGGCCTTAGTCATAACCACATTACAGACATAAAACTTTGAAATAAATAGTAGCTCTAAGGATAACAGGCTCCACCCATTATTTGTCTTGATTGATCACAGGCAATTATCCAAAAAAGAGAATCAGCTGCAATACATATAGGGTGATCCATGTGTATGCCACAAATTTTCACCCACCTTGTAGTGATAATATGCACATGTATGTACACACACCCATGTACACACACGTGCATACATTCATACACGTATACACATATGCATAAGAAAACATACCATAAAATTAAAAAAACATTAAATAAAAAAGATGAAAATAAAAATCCAGGTATGTCAAAAAAGATCCCAGAAGAGAGAAAGGAAAAGAGGAAAGAAAAAAGAGAGAGTAGGCTCTGGGGAGAGGAATTCTTAATGTTAGTGCAAGTCCATATCCCCCCTCAGGTTTAAGCCCTGAGGCGATCTAGTTTTTAATCTAAAAATCCACCATGCTTCTCTCCCCAGTAGCCTTCTCTCCCTATCACCTCCTCTGGGCAAGTGAGACCATTGTTCTATTCCTCTGAAGCGAAATGAGGAGATATCGCCCTGATGACATTCTCTAAAGTGACGTGTTGCATTCAAAATATTTCTAGCATTTGGATTATTTGTGTCACAGTAATGTTCCCCTATACGGGCTCTCAAAGGACATGTGGTACAACCTACATATCTAAGGCTGCATGAAATACAGGTGATCAGGTAAATTACATATTAACTTACTGAGAGAGTTAGCCTGTAGTCTTCCTGTGGAACCATCTTATTCTTTATGTGGCCTAAACTATTATTGATTGATGTGCCATCTAGCAAGGACACTGACTTTCCCTGTGGCATACAGATAGCCATCCATCTGTAAAACTCAAAATATGGCACAATGTTTCTGTCTATGACCCTATTGGGGAAATCTTCCTTAACTTCTAGTCTCTGTTCTACCAGGATAATAAATTAGGAGATATGGTTGTCACAGCGAAAGGAAGGCATGGACCGCAATAAAAACACTGTTGTAAACTCCTTTGTCACTTTGCTAAAAAAAAGGCATTCTCTTTACAGATAAGTTATGGGTCTACCTTTGCAACTCTCAGCAATAAAATACTGTTTCCATCATTTTTCCGCACGGTACCCAACTTACTTCAGCCAATGGCTCTTGCTGACCTCGCTGGGATGTTTAGTTGGACTTGGGTTGGCATTTTGGTGGCGGATGATGATATTGGGCATCAGGGTGGACAGATTATGGAAACGAGAGTAAAAAGCAATGGAGGCTGTATTGCCTTTCTGGAGAAGATCCATCTCAGTTATTCAGACAAACAGATCAGAAGAGTAGTAGACGTAATTAAAAAAAGCTCTGTCAATGTAATTCTTATGCACTGCCCAGACATTCATATTAAGGCCCTGCTAGAGTCTTTATTTGATGAGGGGGCTACCGGGAAAATTTTCCTTGCTTCAGATTACTTTGGACTTTCGCCTGGAGATTTCTCTAAGAAAACCTGGAAAGTTCTAAATGGGACAATTGGATTGATTCCATGTACTGGTACCATGCAAGGATTTGAGGAATTCCTTCTGAACCTTCACCCAACTGTCAATTCAAGTTACCCATTTATTAGGCCATTCTGGGAAAAAGCTTTCAGCTGCCAATGGACTAGTGGAAATGGTGAGATGTCAAATACTCCCGATATAAAGGTAGATGTGACCTGCACCGGGAAAGAAAAACTGGGCAGTAAAGTTGCCCAGTTGTTTGAAATGAATGATCTAAGCTACACTTACCATGCCTACTTGGCTGTGTATGCCTATGTACATGCTCTGCATTCTCTCCTTGGCTGTCCTACTGAGTCAAATGGATTTTTTAATGGGACCTGTGGAAATATTAATGACGCTCAACACTGGAAGGTGAGTTGCTGACTGGCTGGTTCCGATTATAGCACATTAATAATAATTTGGATTCTAAGAAAGCACCGTAAACAAAACAAGAGTCACACAGCACTAATATAAGCCATACAGTGCACAGAAAGTCATAACTGTGGCAGTTGCATGTATAGATTAACAAATGTGGACCTGCAGCAGGCTCTCAAACAGCCAATTTTTGGTCAAAGTTTCTAGAAGACAGCCATCTCAAAAAAGATGATATGCAAGAACGTCTTTCCATAAAGACCATCCAGTTGTAGCTTGTTGAGAATCGGTGGCAGAGATAGTGTGGATAAAATATTACCCTTTAGTGTAAGCTACCGAGACAGAATTTCTTCACCATAACTGGCTGGTAACCCGAGGAGCCTCAAATTTGTCAAAACATTATTCCATGTGTAGCGCAGACCCCAAGCTGATCCCACTGATTTTTTTCCCCAGGTTCTATTCCCTAAAGGATGCAGAAAACAAGATTACTGAACCATTGGGTAATAATGGTTGTGGGTTTTCACCAGAAACTGGTCCTTTCAGGTATAGCTGACAACTCTGTCTAAAGAGGGACATTGTGTTATACAATGCTGTACTGTGGAATTCAGTAGTGTGCTACATATCATTTGGTACAATATCCCATTACATTACACACTGCTTAAAAGGTATACCATAAGCCTGTAATTTCAATGTCGCCTTTAGAGCCACATGAAAAGACTTTTTCATGAAATGTGTCCCCCATATCAGTATTAGGCAGTGATGGGAGTAAGTCACACATGTGCAAGTCACAAGCAAGTCTCAAGTCTTAACCTTCAAGTCACAAGCAAGTCCCAAGTTACTGTGGCGAAAAGCAAGCAAGTCAAGTCGAGTCCCTGCTAAAAGTCAAGCAAGTCAAGTCAAGTCATTAATTTTGGTCAAGTCACAAATTAAGTAAAAATACTGATCTACCCCAAAGCCGGGACTCGGGGGAGCTTTCTTTTGTGGGGGGGGGGGGGGGCGGCTTTTGCCTAGGCCAGGACACAGAACTGTTGGTGCCAAGTCATTGCAAGTCATTGCAAGTCAAATAGCCCAAGTCAAAGTCAAGTCGCAAGTCATTAGTGACAAGTCAAAGTCAAGTCGAGTCATTTATTTAATTTTGTCAAGCAAGTCGCAAGTCCTCAAACAGGTGACTCGAGTCTGACTCGAGTCAAGTCATGTGACTCGAGTCCCCCACCTCTGGTATTAGGCTTTCCATGTCTTTTGTTTGATAATAGCTTGCTTATAAGCCCAACAAAAGATGTGATTGAATAACAAGATCCCCCCGCTCATAAATCAAACCTTGACCTGTTTGATTACTATTAATACCCATTAAGAATAAAGATATTTATTTTAAGTTTAACTGGTTATTAAATTGCTTTTTTTTATCAACTTGACCTTTATATATACCTAATTACCTTACTCTATGACCCCATGGCAGCCAGTGGTCTGGCCCTCTCCAGTGCAGAAATGTTGGTGGGCACTTCTATGTCATCATCTAATGCAGGACCATAGGTGGTCATAGGTATTGCATTACACATGATAACATTGATGGGAGGGGGTCATAGACCAGCAAGAAGAAAGTATTTGGCTAAAGGGTTGTCGCAAACAGTGGGGAAAGAGCTTTCAGGGCCATGGATTAAAGTAGATCATGCCTTTAAAAAAATGATCAGTAGTTCCTTCATCAGCTGGGGAAAGAAGGGCACAATTTAAAGAATGTATAAACCTGACATGATATATTCCTGATATGTGCCTTCTTTACCATGTACTGTACTTGTATGAAAAAGTATTCTGTTCTCTTTGTATTGCTTCCTTTGTCTGAAATCCATGGTGTTCCTGCCAGTCCATCTGCTTCCCTATTAAAAACTGTTCACACTAGGCATGCAAGCACAGGGTGGTCAGTTCTCTAGCTGTACTGAGAACTCTGTCTGCTCTCCTCCAATGATTATACTTATACAAAAAAGCAAAATACTCTTGCGCACTGGTGTGTTGGCTAAAAGATCCCAAGGGTTCGGAAAGGACTATGGATTTCGGCCTTGCTGCTCTTAAGGATGGGATGTCCTAATGTCAAATGGAAAGAAAGAAAAAAAAGAGCGCACCAGCCTAGTGCATTATCCTTGACAGATTTATTAATTAAAAACAAGATAAAATCTACTCACAAAGGTTGAAGAAAAAAATCGCATTTGTATATGCCACAGCGGCGATTAATCCAGTGGTAGCAGTTTTCCAGGTCCCAGGAAGGAGGCGTACGGACTACTGCTGGCTAACGCGTTTCGAAGGTTACCCTTCTTCATCAGAGCCTTAGTAGTGTTAATCTCCTGCTGGTTTTTATACATGTGTTCATCCAACCAAGACTGGTCAGGTTGGTTCTGAGGCTCCTCCCTTGATTGGTGGGCGATTCTTTGGGAGGGGTGGGTCTAAGCTATGTTGCTATTATTGTAGGGCCATGGTGAAAAAACTTTTTACATTTAGTATGATTTTAGTCTGATTCAATTACTAGTTCTGGTTCTGGTATTTTAATTTTATTTTTATTTTTAAAAATTTTTTAGATTTTAATTTTTAATTTTTAGTTTTTAATTTTTAATTTTTGATTTATATTTAAATTTCATGTTTAGATCAGCGGCCATGCATATATTCTGGAATGCAAACATCCAGTGACAAAAACTGCTACCACTGGATTAATCGCCGCTGTGGCATATACAAATGCGATTTTTTTCTTCAACCTTTGTGAGTAGATTTTATCTTGTTTTTAATTAATAAATCTGTCAAGGATAATGCACTAGGCTGGTGCGCTCTTTTTTTTCTTAATGATTATACTTATCCTGACATGCCCCACCCCCGCACAGCCATTCACTGGAAAGACCAGCTGTGAATTATTAGTATTACTTGTTTATTAGTATTTATAATGTTTTTCTTTTTATATCTATACACAAATGTCTTGCCTTTAATTTATACAGTGGAACCTCGGATTACGAGCATAATCCGTTTCAGGAGTATGCTTGTAATCCAAAGTACTCTCATATCAAAGCGAGTTTTCCCATTGAAGTCAATGGAAATGAAAATAATTTGTTCCGCATTGACTTCAATGGGATGCAATACCGCATGCCCCAGAGGCGGGGGGGGGGGGGGCACCGGAGAGCCTCAGAAATGCCCGAAAAGGCCCGAGGACACTTCAGCTGACCTCGGCAAACCTTGAAAAAACTTCCTACCCCAAGCTCTTCAGCTCTTCCTACCCGAGATTTGCCGAGGTCAGCCGTGCTGTCCTCGGGCCTTTCCGTGCATTTCCGAACGACGGCTGCAAACGGCAACTTTCGGCTCTGCTAGGCTCCGGCACCCCCCCACCTTTTCGGGCATTTCTGAGGCTCTCTGAGGCACCGGAGAGCCTCAGAAATGCCCGAAAAGGCCCGAGGACACTTCAGCTGACCTCGGCAAACCTTGAAAAAACTTCCTACCCCAAGCTCTTCAGCTCTTCCTACCCGAGATTTGCCGAGGTCAGCCGTGCTGTCCTCGGGCCTTTCCGTGCATTTCCGAACGACGGCTGCAAACGGCAACTTTCGGCTCTGCTAGGCTCCGGCACCCCCCCACCTCAGGCTAAAAGCGGTACTGCACACCGCTTTGGCCTGAATCGTGCTCTTTTTGAGAGACAACACTTGCAAACCGAGTTACGATTTTTAAAAATACAGTGCTCGTATTGCGAAACGCTCGTTAACCTCGTTACTCGCAATCCGAGGTACCACTGTATTTGAAACTGAATAGGTTGTTTACAAGGTGAGGGTTTACATATACGTTGAGATTTTTTTTTAACTGCCCAGAGTTGAGCTTTCAATGTGGCTACGAATAAACTTCCAAGATATTTTTGGTATTCAAAAAAATAACACAGGTGTTCCGTTACCTCAAGAAAACCAGTTTCCATGCAAAGTCTGGGGAGATGATGAAGTTTAATGCCAAGGGGGACCTTCCTGCTTCCTCTGACATCTTGAATATGCAGATCCTCAATGACAGCTTCAACCTGGTGAAAGTAGGGATGATTGACCCCGAAGCCAAACTGGGTGAGAAGATTAGTGTGAACTTCAGTGCTATACTATGGAATGATGACTTTTTACAGGTAATTGATTCTGACATTGTACCGCTGTTTCTGTCATTTTGTTAGATTATGGTGGTTTTGAGTGAGGCCTTGGCGTTTGCAAGAGCTGTTGAAACTTTCATGGCTAAAGGGGTCTGAGCCTGCATCTGCATTGTGAGTAAATGGGCACCCGGCTACAGTGGCAATCTAGGGAAGTCTCTTTTCTGTTCCAGCTTGACTATGCCCAAAACAAACTCCATAAAGTCATGGATTGACCAGTTTGGTGTGGAGGAACTTTTACTGAAGATCCCAAAACAAAAACAGCATAGTCAACACTCATGTGTTTTAACAGTTTGTGGCATAATCTTAGAGATGATGGTTGAGCAGTGGCTTTACATTAGTAGTGGGCAAGCTGTCCATGAGGTTTCTATTGACCAAAGGTAACCATAAACAGGTGACAGGTTCCTGACCCTTCTGGCTAGATCGGGTATCATTCCCGTATTTTTTGGGCAGTGCACGATAGCCCCAAATGAGGAATCTCAGGAAACAAAACAATCTAGTAGAAACCTTTGCTCGACTACTGTTGTTTTCCTTGCCACTAATACACTTCTATTCTCTGTTGCCCTCACTCATGTGACTAAGCTGCTTCTGTTTTGGGGAGACACTGGCTTAAAGGGGTTATAACAAGGTTATAGGTGTTCTAACGAATGGAAGAAGAATGTATATCTTATGAAAGGCTAGCTCCATTTTTCTGCTTCCTTCATGTTCTGTCATGATTTTTTCTCCTTGGCAGTTGCCGATCTCTGTCTGCAGTAACAGCTGTCAGCCTGGGTACAGGAAAGCTTCTCTGCAAGGAAGACCCATCTGCTGCTATGACTGCATCCCCTGCTCTGAAGGAGAGATGACCAATCACACAGGTATCCGATAGTAAAGCTGCTGATCCTTTGAAATTGGTGTTGGCGGGTTAACTGGTTTTAGTAACTCATCTGAACATTGTTTCAGACCTGTCCATCTGGGAGAAAGTTCTGGGAAGAACTGAAAGGAATATGGGGTTTGTTTACAAAGCGTAATATAGTAGTTGCTAGATAATAATAGGGCAACATGGTGGCTAAGTGGTTAGCACTTCCGCATAGCAGCACTGGGGTCGCTGGCTCGAATCCCAACCACGACGCTACCTGCCTGGAGTTGGCATGTTCTCCTTGTGCCTACATGGGTTTCTTCCCATACTCCAAAGACATGCTGATAGATTAATTGGCTCCTGTCTAAATTGGCCCTAGTATGTGTATGTATGAATGTGAGTTAGGGACCTTAGATTGAAAGCTCCTTGAGGGCAGGGACTGATATGAATGTACAGTATATATATATGTAAAGTGCTGCATAAATTGACGGTGCTATATAAATATCCTGTAATAATAATAGTTTGTTACATAGTTAATCTGGTTGAAAAAGGATACAGGTAAACCCAGTTCAACTCTCCAAAAATATGCATACACAGAAAGAAAACCTCCATATACACTGTCATATACTCACAGTTGATCCAGAGGGAGACAAAAAAAATTAATAAAACATGGTCAAAAAAGCATGGATTCTCCCAGAGGTAATCGGCTATTCCTCGGATCAACTTTACCCATAAATATTACTATAGAAAGTACAGGCCAGCAACTTCTCCACAGAAAATATTTATTTAAGCATTACAGCAATAACATCATCCAAAAACGCTAACACGTTTCGGCCTTAGGCCTTCATCAAAAGCATTTGCTTTTGATGAAGGCCTAAGGCCGAAACGTGTCAGCATTTTTGGATGGTGTTATTGCTGTAATGCTTAAATAAATATTTTCTATGTAGAAGCTGTCGAGTTGCCAGCCTGTACTTTCTATGGATCTTTTGTGAGCTTAAATTAGCCAGAGCACCGACTACTCTACACACCAACTATACTATATAGCGGTAGAGCTTGGGTGAGTTTTTCTCTTGCATAACTATTACTATCCAGTTATATTTTGTGCATTTAGGAAAGAATGTAGGCCTTTTTAAAAACCATCTACTAAGCTGGGCAGAACCAGCTCTTGAGGGAGTCTATTCCACATATTCACAGCTCTTACTGTAAAGAAGCCTTTCCACATTTGGAGGTTAAATCTCTTTTCCTCCAGAAAAGGAAATCAGATATCAGTGAAGTGGACTGATAAAAATGGCAAACAAGTTGAAAAGAAAAATCACACAACCACCTTGATAAAAGTTTTTGCTGATACCCAATAACTACTGCAACACTGTCCTTCACATGTATTAATCACCTTTTGCATAGGTTTTGTAATGCACAATCAAGTTTTTTTTTCCACTTATAAAGTCTGGGCAGATTGTATTAAGCAGGACAGTGCATGAGGGGTAAGCATGTGCTGGTCAAAGTACAAAACAAGGTTCAAAACAGCCAAGCATAATTGGGTCCAAGGGACAGAAGTAGTCCAAAATCTAGTTGGCGAGTCAACAAAGGTAGTTCAACAGGATTATATGCCAATGCCAAAATCTAAAATGGCTATAGCTTGGAGAGATAGTCAGGACAGGCAGAAGTCAAGGGAAGTCAGAGAATAAGAGTCAGCAACCAGTACAAACAGACTTCCAGTCATGTGTTGGCCATTATCATGGTATAAAATTCCATCCTTGACATATTTATTGACTGTATTAAGTGTATTACTTACGTGGCTGCATAACTTACATGAAGGGACGCTGATATGAGGTACAGGCAGTTTTTTTTTGTCAGTAGGGGTCCCAGGCCAGGCCCAGCAGAAACTGCAGGGTGTCCAAGAGTGGCAGTTATGTACCGGGGGGGGGGGGGGGAATGCAAAGAGCAAACATAAAGAAGCCAGAACTGCTAGGTGGGGTGATCTCCACCCTATGGTAGAAGTACTGTATAGTCCCAGCCGACATGCAGAGGGGCAGCAACGCAGGAGTGTGTGCTGAAGTACATACACTAAACACCAATTCTGAGGTTTTATTAATACGGAATCAGCCTGCCACTGATCCCCAAAGCTGGAGGTGGGGGGGGGGATAGTACAGCTTGAGCATGCATTATTCAGGATCATCTCTGGGGGGACAGGGAGGTTGTCAGGTAGACTGTGGGGAGCCCACAAATGTCTAATGTCAGGCCTGCTTATATGGAGTTTGTTCCCCACACTCTTTTAAACTGAGAAAGACACTTGGGTGAGTAGTAAAACATTTCCAATATTACAGGACAAGTCCAGTAGAGTGTTACTAACTTCTGCTATCTGTCATGGACAGGGGTTAATTTCCACTGAGAGCAGGTCAGTCCAGGAATCAAAAGAGTGCACTAGGGGATACATAGAAATGTGGGTGTGACAGAGGCAGTAGGGCACAATGGGGTCACAGGAAGATATTGGATACAAAGTGGACGCAAAGTGCCACTGGATACTGTGGAGACACAGAAGGCATGAGATGTACCCCCTATGCTGCCTGCATGTATAGAGATGGTGTGATCTCTAAAAAAAAGGACCAAGGAACAAGGGGTGATGGTCTTTGCTGCAGAATAGCTGTCAGGTTGCAGCCTTTAGATACAGTATACCCGTGCAGGTGGCAGAAGATCTGAATACTGTGCAATCAAAGGAGACACTAGATGCCCAGGGGTCACTGCAGACACAGTTTTCACTGGGGTCACAGGAGACACAGCATGCACACATGCACATGGATCACTGGAGATACCAGATGTGCTGTGGTCACTGGAGACTTAGGTTGCAGTGGTGTCCCTAGAGGCACAGGATGTGCTTAGCTCACCGGACACACAGGGTCCACAGAAATCACTGGAGATTAAGGATGCAAAGGGAGCATGGGAGTGCACAGGGGACACAGTGTCTGTAGCACGTGAGCATTGGAGACACAGGAGAGTATAGAGGAGCAAGGAATGCTAATGACACTGAGGGTGGACAAGGGTGCAGCAAGGCTGAAGACATTGGGATGACAGGATTGTTGAGGATGCTTGGATCCATAGGGGGTTTGGCAGATAACAGTAAAATGTTGCTCGAATGTCAATCAATGTACTTTTCAGCCCTGGAAGGAAGTGGCCAGGATCTGATTAGTTGGGACACCAGCGAGATCCAGAATCCAGTGGATGTGCACTGGAGCATGGACCTGGTGTTGGAGAAGGAGAGTGTGACTGTATCTATACCATGACCAAGAAAAACACCCTTTTCTATTCGTGAATGTGTACCTTTTGAATTAACTGGAACACAGTTCTCAATAGCTGACCTCACAAATACTATTTTTGCTGATTGGGCACAAATTCCCACAGATACACTCCAAAATCTTGTACAAAACCTTCCCAGATACCTAAATATACAGTCATTTTTTAACTATTATACTACTAAAACAGTCATATAGCATTAACACACACTGATAAGGTAATTATTTCTAGTATCTTTATAAAATACTGCAACCAAAGACATGATTTATTCTGATTACTATACTCTGATAACATTTCCATATTTTATTTAGATGCGGATGAGTGTAACATATGTCCTTCTGATCAGTGGTCCAATGAGGAGAGGGACAGGTGTGTTCCAAAAGTTTTGGAGTTCCTCTCATACGATGAGCCATTGGGAATCATGCTGGTGACAACAGTTGTCATGTTGTCAACACTCACACTCTGCATTCTAATTATCTTCATCCAATATCAGGAAACACCTATTATCAAAGCCACCAATAGAGAGCTGAGCTACATCCTGCTGGTGTCTCTCATTTTATGCTTCCTCTGCAGCCTGGTCTTCATTGGTCAACCTTCCACTTTCAGTTGTCTCCTGAGACAAACCTTCTTCAGTGTGGTCTTCTCCATTTGTATCTCCTCAGTCTTGGCCAAGACTATAATGGTGATCCTTGCCTTTAAAGCCACCAGACTGAACAGCCCTTTGAGGAAATGGCTGGGTCCCACCATCCCTCGTAATGTTGTTGGGATCTGTTCAGTTTTGCAGATCAGCATTTGTTCATTTTGGCTATCCAACTCCCCACCATTTCCCATGCTGAACACCAAAAGCCATAAGATAACATTTGAGTGTAATGAAGGACAGAGGGTATTTTTCTACATGACTCTGGGTTTCATGGGATTTCTGGCTATGGCAAGTTTTCTAGTGGCCTTCCTAGCAAGGAACCTTCCAGGAAACTTCAACGAGGCCAAATTGATCACCTTCAGCATGTTGGTCTTCTGCTCTGTCTGGATCTCCTTCATCCCGGCCTATCTGAGCACCAGTGGCAAATACACAGTGGCTGTTCAGATATTTGCTATCTTGGCCTCCAGCGCAGGATTGCTAAGCTGTATATTTCTGCCCAAATGTTATATTATTCTGGTGAGACCAGATAGGAACAATCGTGATTTACTATCAGGCAGTAAAAAAAGGAGAAATGTGTTTAAATAAAACTTTTCCTGAGCCTATAGAATTAATGTTAAAAAAAGTAAGCCTTTTGTATTTCATTTTAGATCTTCATCAACTTGCAGAGAACACTGGGTACAAGTAAACGTTGGACAGTCAACAAAAAGCATTGTCTCCTTTTTTTTTTTTAACTTCACTTGTACAACCACAAGCCATAGGACTATTGATATAATATATGTTTTTTTTTTTAAGTTTTATGGTTTACCCAATCAGATCTTGATCAGAATCCCAAAACTATACCTCTCACACGTGTACAGATAAAGATAGCGGCGCTAATATAAATTGTGTAAAATAATGGGTCAGAGCAGCATAATGCCTATGACCCTCTACTTATGCATAAAAATATTAATAATAATAGTGTCATGAAAAATATTAATTTTATCATGAAAAGAAATTTCTTTAACACCCAGTGAAAAGTGTCACTATAAATAATAAATTACAAGAAATGAATGATCAAGTTCAACAGTTGTTTTTCAATCTTCTTGTGTGAAAAATCTTCTACTCTTCCACCACACCACCGTGATAGTGACACCACTCCCTCTGAAGAGCGCACTCACCAGATTGTATAGCCTCCCACTCTCGTGTTCGGCAAAACAGCAATTGAACCACACCTGGGTTGCATGTGATGAACCGTGACTCCAATCAAGCCGGCTCCATATGTGAAAAAATGAATAAAGTGCTCCACATAGCGTGATACCATTTTGACAGATTTATTAAAATCACTTCAAACACACTTCAATGGTTACACTCACTTTTAAACTGAAACATAAAAGCCTTTAAAAAAAATCCACAGCAAGCACAGCAAGCAACAGGATCAGTGATCCAACGGTGCACCGCGGTTTACAGCGGACCTGAAGTGTAAACTGGTGTATCTCTCACCCAACCTTCTAAGGCCCAGCCATGCGATCGATGTAGTCTTCCTCAGACAGCGGCATCTAATGTCAGTGCGATGGAATGCCGTGTAACCATGCCCAAGACATGTTTCGTCGAAAAGACTTCTTCAAATGGGATTGGCTACAATCCTTATATGCTATCTATGATCAGTCATGTGATCATCATCAGTCATGTGATCATCATCAGTCATGTGATCACCATCAGTCATGTGACCTCCTGCTCTGCACATGCTCACACTTCATGTCCCCCTGACCATGAAGCACAGGTACAAAGACTGAATGCATTAGTGGATCCCAAACATTTTTACGGTGTGTGGTTAGAATGCTGCGTCCAGCATTACCATATATGACATATCCTAACTTATAATCCACCACTAGTTACAGTGCTGATGTGGAAAAGTAACCAATAAAAATGAATATTAATAAATTAAAATGAACATTTCAACAGGAGATAATGAATTTGTCTAGTTTAAAATACAAGCTATATAAATTAGTCATGATACTATCATACAGCTGCATAGGACAAACAATGACTGAAACACAATCTGATCCTATTAATAAAAAATATGGATGAATGCAGGCGAGTCTAAAAAAAGGGAAATAATAATGATATATCATCAGTGGTCAATGACTAAAACCACCTTCCTAGCAAGGAAGCTTCAACAAGGCCAAATTGATCACCTTCAGCATGTTGGTCTTCTGCTCTGTCTGGATCTCCTTCATCCCGGCCTATCTGAGCACCAGTGGCAAATACACAGTGGCTGTTCAGATATTTGCTATCTTGGCCTCCAGCACTGGACTGCTAAGCTGTATATTTCTGCCCAAATGTTATATTATTCTGGTGAGACCAGATAGGAACAATCGTGATTTACTATCAGGCAGTAAAAAAAGGAGAAATGTGTTTAAATAAAACTTTTCCTGAGCCTATAGAATTAATGTTAAAAAAGTAAGCCTTGTGTATTTCATTTTAGATCTTCATCAACTTGCAGAGAACACTGGGTACAAGTAAATGTTGGACAGTCAACAAAAAGCATTGTCTCCTTTTTTTTTTAACTTCACTTGTACAACCACAAGATAATAGGACTATTGATATAATATATGTTTTTTTTTAAGTTTTATGGTTTACCCAATCAGATAAAAACAGATTTACATAGGTACTTACTGTATCTTCTCTGAAGTACAAATGTATTACATAACCAATAATAGGTAACATTGCAAATCTTTTGGTCAATGTATTACTTTTTTCAAGACCCAAGCCACTCTTTGATATACTGTATTTATTGGCGTATAACACTCACTTTTTCACCATGAAAATCGGGTGCAAAAAGTGTGTGCGTGTTATACGCCAATACTTCAATTTTAGCTGCCTCGGAGGGGACAGGGAGGGGGGCTGGACGAGTGCCGTCAGATTACATACAGTGAGAATCTCCTGTTTACTTGGCAGCCTCTGTAATAGGAAGTTCCATCTCCTGGGCCGCCATTAGACCACTCTTCTGTCTATCATAGGAGATTCTCACTGTATGTAATCTGTTGACGCTCGTCCCGCCCCCTCCGTGTCCCCTCTAGGCTGCAGATGGGCATCGATCAGGCTGCACTGATGGCAATAGTGAGGCTGCTGCACTGAAGGCAATGGTGAGGCTGCTGCATTGATGGCAATGGTGAGGCTGCTGCATTGATTGCACTTGATGAGGCTGCATTGATGGCAATGGTGAGGCTGCTGCATTGATGGCACTTGATGAGGCTGCATTGATGGCAATGGTGAGGCTGCAGATGGGCACTGACCCTTATTTTGCTTCAAAGTTCCTTATTTAAAACTTACGTTTTTTTCCTGAAATGAATGTACGTGTTATACGCCTGTGCGTGTTATACGCCGATAAATACGGTACTTGCTGAAAATAAAATCTAAGAACAAATATAATAAGTGTGTAAGGATTTTATTTCAATTTCAATTCCCATTAGCACATCCCTCAGATGTGTAGACTTTGCCTCTCTTGCATGTGCTAGCACACAGAGATGCATTTCACAGGGAGGTCTATTAGTTTGTCATAAGTACAATAAACAGAGACGCTGTGGTTTGTGAACTGGAGTGTTACAGGTAGAGCAGAATTTACTCACAATGATTAATGCTTCATGGAATTTGACTATGCTTGTAGTTTCTGGCAGCAAAGTTCCAGGAGATAGTTTCAAAGACAAGGGAGCCATTGTGCATATTTTATTCATTAATACACAAGTTATAGGTAGCACCAAAAGTTTGTGAAGCTCTTAATAATATAAAGTTAGAGAGTACAGTTACGTTACAGTTCAATACAAGAGGGTTAGGAGGGCTCTGCTCAATCCAAAATGGAGGGGTGGGAGGTACAAAAGGTAATAACTGTGTGCAGATGAGTTGATGAAGAAAGAAAAGTTTAGTTGCTAGGTTGAGGCAGGATAGGCTTCCTGAAGAGATGAGGTTTTAGAGATTGGTGGACAGAGTTGGATATAGTTGGACAGATTGGGGTAGAGTATTCTAGGGGATTGGAGAGGGTCTGGGGAAGTCCTGAAGGAAACAAGCATGGAGGGAGGTGACTCCAGAGATAGCGAGCAAGAGGTCTTGGGAGGTGCGGAGAGGACAATTTGGACTATATATTTTAAGATCATAGTTACATAGTAGGCGAGGCTGCAAAAAGACACAAGTCCATTAAGTCCAACCTATGTGTGTGATTTTATGCCAGTATTACATTGTATATCCCTGTATGTTGTGGTCGTTCAGGTGTTTATCCAATAGTTTTTTGAAATTATTGATGATCCCTGCTGAAACCACTGCCTGTGGAAGAGAATTCCACATTCTAACCGCTCTTACAGTAAAGAACCCACTTGCCGACCAGGCGCCGCAGTTGTACTGCGGCAGAATGGCACGGCTGAGCGAAGCGACATTATGTTGCATCGCTTTGCCCTGTGGCCACTAGGGGCAAGCGCGTGCCGCCGGAGGCGCGCAAGCGCACGCTGCTCACCCTCGGAGCCGGTGCGAGTGTCCGTGATCGTGACCGCCGGGCTCCTGCGATCGCGGCTGACACATGGAGAACCGGGATCTGTGTGTGTAAACACACAGTTTCCGGGTCTCTGAGGGGAGAAGAGACAGATCATCTGTTCATAAAGAGTATGAACAGCGATCTGTCATCTCCCCTACACAGCCCCCTTCCCCTTCAGTTTGAATCACCTCCCAGGGAACACAATTAAGCCTTTGATCGCCCCCTAGTGTTAACCCCTTCCCTGTCAGTGGTATTTTTACAGTAATCAATGCATTTTTATAGCACTGATTGCTGTAAAAATGCCAATGGTCCCAAAAATGTGTCAAAATTGTCTGATGTGTCCGCCATAATGTCACAGTCCTGATATAAATCGCAGGTTGCCGCCATTACTAGTAAAAAAAAATAATAATAATAAAAATGCCATAAAACTATCCCCTATTTTGTAGACGCGATAACTTTTGTGCAAACAAATCAATATATGCTTTTTGCGATTTTTGTTTACCAAAAATATGTAGAAGAATACATATCGGCCTAAACTGAGGAAAAAAATATTTTTTTTTTATATATTTTTGGGGGATATTTATTATAGCAAAAAGTAAAAAATATTTTGTTTTTTTTCAAAATTTTCGCTCTTTATTTGTTTATAGCGCAAACAACAAAAACCTGCAGAGGTGCTCACATACCACCAAAACAAAGCTCTATTTCTGGGAAAAAAAAGGTCATCAATTTTGTTTGGGTGCAATGTCGTAGAACCGCGCAATTGTCAGTTAAAGCGACGCAGTGCCGGATTGCAAAAAGTGCTCTGGTCAGGAAGGGGGTAAAATCTTCCGGGGCTGAAGCGGTTAAGGGTAAACAGTTTTTCTTCTAATTTTAGTGAATGGCTGCGTGTCTTATTAACCACTTAAGACGGAGCCTTGTTTTGAGATTTGGATGTTTACAAGTTTAAAACTGTTTTTTTGGCTAGAAAATTACTTAGAACCCCCAAACATTTTATATTGTTTTTTTTTTCTAACACCCTAGAGAACAAAGTGGCGGTCATTGCAATACTTTTTTTCTTGCACTGTATTTGCGCAGCGGTCTTATAAGCGCACTTTTTTGGAAAAAAAATTACTTTTTTGAATAAAAAAATAAGACAACAGTAAAGTTAGCCCAAATTTTTTTTTTATATTGTGAAAGATAATGTTACGCCAAGTAAATTGATACCCAACATGTCATGCTTCAAAATTGCCCCCGCTCGTGGAATGGCGTCAAACTTTTACCCTTAAAAATCTACATGGGCAACCTTTAAAATATTCTACAGGTTGCATGTTTTCAGTTACAGAGGAGGTCTACAGCTAGAATTATTGCTCTCGCTCTACCGGGCGTGGCGCTACCTCACATGTGTGGTTTGACCACTGTTTTCATATGCGGGCGCTACTCACGTATGCGTTCACTTCTGCGCGCGAGCTCGACGGGACGGGGCGCTGTAAACATCTCTAGTAATAGAAAAAAGCATGACAGGTCCTCTTAAATATGAGATCTGGGGTTAAAAAGTCCTCAGATCTCATATTTGGACTTAAATGCAAAAAAAAAAAACGTAAATAAAAATTTTGTCATTTGAAAAAATGACAACAAAAAAATGGCCCTTTAAGACGTATAGGTCGAGCTGACGTTATGACGTCGCTTCCGCCCTCCTATGGTATGGAGACGGGTGGGGGCCATCTTCCCCTCACTCGTCTCTATACCACAGACATGACAGGTCCCGTTTGCCTCCGCCGCTACCAATGAGCAGCGGGAGGGGGGTGGTACCTCTCCCGCCACCGATAACACTGATCTCGCGATGAATCCACCGCAGAGACCACCATTATCGTAAACATGACCGGCTCCTGAAAAGAAGGATACCTCGGTTGTGGCAGCAGCTGCTGCCGTTACCAAGATATCCATCTTCAAAGTGCCGGCGTATATGTACATGAGCCGGTAGGTAAGTGGTTAAATTCCCTTTCGCGGAAAGGTTTTACCCCTATTGTGGGGTCACCAGTACTGTATTTGTACATTGAAATCATATCCCCTCTCAAGCGTCTCTTCTCCAGAGAGAATAAGTTCAGTGCTCGTAACCTTTCCTCATAACTGAGGTCCTCCAGTCCCTTTATTAGTTTTGTTGCCCTTCTCTGGACTCTCCCCATTTCCAGCACATCCTTCCTGAGGACTGGTGCCCAGAACTGGACAGCATACTCTAGGTGCAGCCGGACCAGAGTCTAGTAGAGTGGAAGAATTATCGTTTTATCTCTGGAGTTAATCCCCTTTTTAATACATGCAAATATTTGTTTGCTTTGCTTGCAGCAGCTTGGCATTGCATGCCATTGCTGAGCCTATCATCTACTAGGACCCCCAGGTCCTTTTCCATCCTAGATTCCCCCAGAGGTTCTCCCCTTAGTGAGTAAATTGCATTCATATTTTTGCCACCCAGTTGCATTATTTTAAATTTCTCTGCATTAAACCTCATTTGCCATGTAGTTGCCCACCCCATTAATTTGTTCAGATCTTTTTGCAAGGTTTCCACATCCTGCGGAGAAGTTATTGCCCTGCTTAGCTTTATCACCACCCTCTGAACACGCCCTTGTAGCCAGTTTTCAATCCATGTACTCACCCTATGGTCCATGCCAACGGACCTTATTTTGTACAGTAAACGTTTATGGGGAACTGTGTCAAATGCTTTTGCAAAATCCAGATGCACCACATCTACAGGCCTTCTTTTATCTGGATGGCAGCTCACCTCCTCATAGAAGGTTAATAGATTGGTTTGGTAAGAACGATTCTTCATGAATCCATGCTGATTACTGCTTATGATACCGTTGTCATTACTAAAAATCTTGTATATAGTCCCTTATCTTCCCCTCCCATCCTCAGTGGTGAGGACCTCATCAAATACTCGAACCTTGTGTCTACTTGGCTCCGCTATATTGACGATTTGTCTTCGTCATATGGGAGGGGCCAGAGCGTGCCCTTCTGGAGTTCTTCCAGAAAATCAACATCAACGATTACAACTTGAAATTCACTATGGTCCATGATAAGAAAACCATTACATTCCTAGATGTCAAGGTAACCCGTAATACAGAGAGACAACTATGCAGTACCTTATACCGGAAAGACACCACCGGTAATATGGTACTGCATGCGGAGAGCTTCCATCCCACCTCTCTAAAAAAATTCCACTCCATATGGACAGTACCTGCGCTTGCGATGCCCTATTCAAGGATGAAGCTGGAAAGCTTCAGAGTAGACTGCTAAAAAGAGGATATAGCCGATCATGCTTATGCAAAGCGTATAACAAAACAATTAATCATGCTCCGAGATGCTTTTCAAACAGAAGTCCAAAAATGCAGGTGAACCTGACTCCACGAGACTAATTATGTGCTTCTCTAGACAACACACACAGATCAGAGAAATTGTACAAAGACATTGGTCCATCCTTTTGGATGATCAGAAGGTCCAACAGTTCATATCAGAAATAACTTACAAGCAAGCTCCCTCTATGAAAGATAAAATCGTTCAAAGTGAGTACAAAGGAAACCCCAAAAAACACTGTTCGATCAACGGTTCCTTCCCATGTGGACATTGTTGGCATTGTCCCCTAATTGGAAGGGAAAAATCTTTTCTTCTCCCGAACGGTAAAATGTTCACACCCATGCACTTTGTTAATTGCCAAACACGGGGGGTAATCTATATGATGGAATGCAAATGCGGTGCCTTCTATAGGCAAGAAGAAACAAGAATTCTGGCAGCGTATTTCCAAACATGCCTACAGCATGGGGTAGGCACTGGGCAGACACACAGTGTTGAAACACGACTATAGAATGCCCAAAGTAACTTTCACTGCCTTGGATCGAATACATATTCCAGATCAAGGCAGTGACTGAAACAAAATACTGCTCCAACACAAACAAAGATGGATATTTAAATTACAGGCCACCACCTTCCTAGGCCTGAATGAATCCATCTCCTATGCTCCTTTTTTAAAAGGATTTGTATCAGGGAGGACACAATAAGAATACCATTTTTCTTTTAATTGAATTGAAAAATGTGAATATTCTTTAATGCATAAATAAAGACTAATACGATGAATATCTGACACACCTCAAGCTCATTTCCAATAATACATTTTTTTTTTTTAATTTAACAAGGATCCAAAGAAAACTCTATGGGAATATATTCAAAATGTTCTTATCACACTGTGAAATAGATGTTATGTTCATGTATAAATAATTTTTGTCCGTTGGGTCCGTTCAGTGACAGGCTTCCTGGCAAGGTAGGGAGATGTAATTCCTCACTTATCTCCCTATATGCTTCGCCAGTGGTTTGTCTTTTGACCACCGGTGGAAGAGTCACCTTGCCTGGGGGCGGCATGTGGGCCCCGCATGCCTGTGACATCATGGCGTCATGCTCGTGCAGCAGAGATGATGGCGGCATCGGCCACGGCTTCAGCCGACAAGGATGCCAAGGGAGCCACACTATGGCTGTCACCATGACGACCAAGCCAGGGAGGAGAGGGGAGGGGGAGTGTATTGGATGGCACTTGTGGTTGATCAAGCCCTAATTGGGGAACATACAATTTAATATGGCACAGCCTCCACAAAGATCTTTTTGTGATCCCAGGAGAGCTGTTGCAAATGAAAGCTTGTGGTCAGAAATGTAAGTAACCAGACTCTGAGTGCCGAACCAGTATACACCATTTTTTTCTGTTTAACTTTTTAGTTAATAAGAGTATCAAAATCCTTTTTGCTATTATTACTGACTGCTACAACCAAATAGATATGGCATCTTTCCTTGTATACCATCACTTGAGGGATACACCTCTTTGACAATGGCGTCACTAGGGGGGGGGGGTAGAAGGGGCCCTGACCCCCCCCCAACATTGTGCTGTGCCCCACCATGTGCCCCCCAATTTAAAAAAAAAGGTTTTTTTTTGTGTTTTTTACAAAAAGGCAATGTCTGTTTGCATTTGTAGCGAATGCGCCGCATCTTACTCGGGCCGCTGCTGGAGTAACACAGTCTCTATTGAGAGGGAGAGTGTCCCCAGTCAGCTCCTGCGGGTGATCCCTCCCCCCTCACACAACCATGGCCGCCCGATCTGCTCCTTCCCCTGCATCCTCATTGGCAAGGAGAAGAGCGTGTTGCAGGAAGGACTCCACCAGGACTCTCAGTTACTCAAAAAACAGACTAATTTCTCCAGTCCTTAGGACAGGAGAACCAGCCTGTAAATTCCAAGAGATGCCAGACCAGCGCTGTCAATAGCAGGGGCAGGACAGCAAGAGGAGGCTGGGGAACCCCACAGTGGCAGAACACCAGGGCCCGGTGGCAAGACAACCTTTGCAACCCTGATAGTTCTCCCACTGCTTTGGACCCTTATATTTTCTTGGTATGCTGGTGACATATATCTCTTGTTTTCTGCCACCCTGGGGGGCCCCAATACAGTAGGAAGGGAGCTCACTGCAGAACATGTGAACGGGCCCGTTGTGGGGTCGTAGTAAAGGGCCCCGGGATATATATATATATATATATATATATATATATATATTTGCATTTTATAGTTGCCCCCTACTTTTGTCCCTGTTCCCCCATGTGCCCCCCCCCCCCTAAATATGAAAGCTGGAGACGCCACTGCTCTTTGAGCAAGGCAGTTGATAGCTCAACAGTCATCTCAACACAATCTTTTACCAGCTAAGGCAATTTACTTTTGTTTTTTGTGAGTGATTTCATTTTGTTTTGGTTTGGTTACTGCGCCTTGGTTGTTGCTTCTTTTGGTCTTTAGTTTTAGTTTTCACAGACTATTTAATGGGATATTTTTGGTATTATTGCACAGCTTACTTTACCTCCACATACCCACCTCACACCTTCATTCCCCCCTCCCTCCCCCACACTTGTTTATCACACGACACCCCCCTCCCCTTCCCCACTCATTCACCTTGCACACATCTTCATTCACCCCTGACACTTACTTCATATATACTTAGTTTATTTCATCGGTTCCCAATTTTCACCCAGCACACACCTCCATTCGCTCACGCATCTGACAAACACTCAGCCCATGTCATTAATCTAGTTTCCCCCACACACATCATTCATTTTGACACCTCTCCAAACATCACTCTGCCTATTTCACTTGCCGCATTTTTCATCCAATTTGCCATACGCTCACTAATATGTTCCTTCCCCCCCTTCCATTTTTCACACACCACCATTGGCATGCGCAAGGGGTGTGCTAGGTGTGCCTGGGCACACCCTAATCCTGGGGTTGGCAACCTGTCAATGGTGGGCAGGTGACAGGTAAACCACAACCCTTCCTTGTCGACCCTCAGAACCTGGACAGGAGAGGTGGCGTGGGTGGAATTTAGTGGAACCGATCTGTATTTTCCTCCTGCAGCAGCTGAAAGTAGGCTTCTCCTCTCCCTTTTGTCAACATTCAGTTGCCACAGGAGGGAAATATATATAAGGGATTGGTACAAATATATGCCACCCCCGCCACCCCTCATTTCCCTGTTCCTCTTCCTTCTGTTGCCCGGGTCTCCCATGTGCTCCCTTGCTCCTATTGTTTAAGGATGGAGAGCGGGGAAGAGGCTGGTAAATATGTCAAACGCATATGTGTTGGAGCTTTGAGGTGCACACCCTAATGCAAAAGGCTGCGCACACGATGCGATGCATACTAGCCCATTATGCTTTTACTTTGCAGGGGAAAAAAGAGGAAGTAAAACCCATCAGGGTTTACTTCCTCTTTAACCACTTCCCTACCCGCCCATAGTCATATGACGTCCACAGATGGGATCTTCCATCCTGGGTGGACGTCATATGACGTCCTGGGATTCCCGGCCGTCTAGGGGGCGCGCGCGCGCCGCCGGGAGCACGCGCGCCTGCCGCGTTCCTCGGGACCCGGTGCGTGTGCCCGGCGGCCGCGATGTCCGCCGGGCACCCGCGATTGCCCGCCGGGCACCCGCGATTGCCCGTTAACCGGGCCGGCATGTGGGTCTGTGTGTGTAAACACACAGATCCACAGCCTGTCAGCTCTGAGGAGAGCGATCTGTGTTCCCAGAACGGAGGAACACTGATCGGTCTCCTCCCCTAGTGCGTCCCCTCCCCCTTCAGTTAGAATCATTCCCTAGGAAACATATTATCCCCTCCCCGCCCCCTAGTGGTTAACCCCTTCACTGCCTGTCACATTTACACAGTAATCAATGCAATTTTATAGCATTGATCGCTGTATAAATGTGATTGGTCCCAAAAATGTGTCAAAAGTGTCCGATGTGTCCGCCATAATGTCGCAGTCACCAAAAAAAATCGCGATCGCCGCTAAAAAAAATAAAAAAATTTTTTTTTTTAAAAAAATGCCATAAATCTATCCCGTATTTTGTAGACGCTATAACTTTTGCGCAAACCAATCAATATACAGTTATTGCGATTTTTTTTTACCAAAAATATGTAGAAGAATACGTATCGGCCAAAACTGAGGAAAAAATGTGTTTTTAAAAAAAAAAATTGGGATATTTATTATAGCAAAAAGTTAAAAATATTGTGTTTTTTTCAAAATTGTCGCTCTTCTTTTGTTTATAGCGCAAAAAATAAAAACCGCAGAGGCGATCAAATACCACCAAAAAAAAGCTCTATTTGTGGTGAAAAAAAGGACGTCAATTTCTTTTGGGTACAACGTCGCACGACCGCGCAATTGACGTTTAAAGTGCAACAGCGCTGAAAACTAAAAATTGGCCTGGGAAGGAAGGGGGTGAAATTGCCCGGTATTGAACCGGTTAAAAATGCTCTACCTGACCCAAGATGGCTGCTAGAGTCACATGCGGTGGCAGCATCCAATAGGATTGCTTCCCCAGTGACCCAGGAAACCATAGAGGAACCTTGTTCCTCTTGACTTCCTCACCAACAACAGTGCCGAGTGCCTGAAGTAGAGACTCCACTTGCCTACATATCTTCTGTCCAGGACCTATCCCTGGCATCCTGTGAAAAATATACCATTCTTGGAATTCTTCTTCAAAATGTTTCTTGCATACAAACAATTCCCATGCCTAGAAGAGAGATATAAATGTATTTTCCAAGATGGCATGCCAGTGATCCAAACAGACTCTCTGGTCCTCCACTCACCTTAGGTTCCTGTTCCATCTATAGTGCCACCTGTAGGGGAGAAACTAGACTGCACCTGCTTACAGACAGCCTGACAGTCCCTGGCCTGACCCTTAGGGTGATCTGCATGCCAAAACAGCCTGCCTAGGAGCACCCACTCCTCCGGACTGACACCCACCCATCAAGGCATTTTGATATTTGCATAACTTGTCCCGAGAGCCAGAACACAGCTTTCATTGGAGGTGAGGGCTCTTTAGTGGAGTACTGAGGCAGGGTGCTGTGATGTTTTCAGGATGCTATGTACAGCACCCTGCTGGCCCCTCCCACCAGCCATGATCTGATTGCATTGCATAGAGAATGACAGACACCCAGTGGTGACATAACTACATATTAAATAAAGTATTGAATGAAAATTGAAAAATGGTATTAGCATGTTGATGACGGGGGTAGAGGGTAACCAGGGAAGGGAAAATATTAGCAGATTAAACCTCAGCTTTAAAAAAAAAGATGGAACAGAACTGCAACTTTGTTCTATTCCCAAAGATCATCAGACATGCTGATGCCTGTAGTTCCATGGCTTTGATTTTCACAGTTCTGATTTTACAAGTTATTCTACCTGATGATGATTCAATTAGCTATAATACCAGTTCAACCATCCCATCTCATTTTCTTGTTATATCAGTTTTAAACTCAAAAGCAAACATTTATTATATTGCAGCTTGCCAATTCTTAGATGCAATGGCTGCATTAGTTTTCCTTTTTTATGCTTTCTTTCTTCTATTTTCAGCTGGTGATCTGGCCATTAAGTCTGTTGTTTTTCAAAAGAACGACTCTCTCTTGTAGGTGTATACATTTAGTGGAATGTGAGAAGTGAAGTTCAGGAAGGGAGCTATACTGTGGACTTCTAATGACCATTGAACTGCATTTGCCAGAGGGAGTTTGCCAGGAGGAGGGGAAGGAGCTGCATTTTCTCAGGCTGCACAGGACTTCCTATTGCCACGAGGGAGACCGGAGAGTGCACATCGATATTCAGTGTGCACTATCACTGTGCGAGCGGGATTCGGAGTGCTGTGTCCAGATGTGTCGACAGCCAGAGGGACCTGAGTGCAGAGCAGAGAGTGGACTAATCACTGCGTGTGACCGGATAATGAGCTGCAATATCTTCTGTTAGAGAGACTGAGCTCTTTAGGAACTGACCATACAGCCACCTAGTAGCCTTATTGCTGCCTGTAGGCTTGCCTGACTGGGACTATTCTCATGTGTGCCAATATTACAATTGGCCCCAATACTAGCCGGCTGAAAAGTTAGGACTAAATACTGCCCTTTTACAGCTGCTACACAGAAATCTCCCTATTGTTTATACTAGAAGGTACCTCTCAGGGGACATTGCACCATATCCTAGTTATTCTCCTAAAGTGCTCTCTAATCTAGTTGTAGTATTATTATTTACACTGCAGTTAAAAGAGTTGCAAAGGCAAAAGATTTTTTTATCTTAATGCATTCTATGTATTAAGATAAAAAACTTTTTGTGTGTAGCAGGCCCCCCAGCACCCCTAATACTTACCCTGAGCCCCTTCTCTATCCAGTGAAGTCCATGATCCTCTCGGCCATCCGGGACTCTCCCCCTGATTGGCTGGGGCACAGACCCGGCACCATTGGTACCCACAGCTGTCAATCAAAGTCAGTTAGCCAATCAGGGGAGAGAGGGGGCGGGGCTGGGTTGGGGCTCCATATCTGAATGGATACAAAGAGCTCTGACTCAGCTCGGGTGCCCCCATAGCAAGCTGCTGGTCTATGGGGGCACTCATCAGGAGGTAAGGGCGAGGAGCACCGAAGAGGGACCCGAGAAGAGGGGGATCCGGGCTGCTCTGTGCAAAACCACTGCAACAGAGGAGGTAAGTAAAACATGTTTGTTATTTATTTATTTTTAAAGCGAGACGTTACAATCACTTTAATGCGTATATGTACTGTTAGGCTCTGTTTCCACTAGTGCGACTTTTCATGCGACTTGGGACTGAAAAGTCGCATGACAAATTGTTTCCCATGATTTCCAATGAGTACCGTTCATATCTGTGCGACTTCAAGTCGCAGCGACTTCAAAGTAGTCCCTGCACTACTTTGGTCCCACTTTGATGCGACTTGAGGTCCATAGATACAGGCATTGCTTCAAATCGCGGTAAAAAGTCGCAGTAAAATCGCGGTAAAAAATCGCGGCAAAATCGCGCGACTTTGGGGACGCACTAGTGGAAACATAGCCTTTATGTCTGACTAGCTGATTCATGAGTTAATCCCAATCTAGTGGTACAGAGCTCAAACCACCAGTTACTCTAACCTATACCAATACATTGAGTTAATTTACCACTAAATTGTCTTGTGTCTATTTCTTAGTGCTAATTTACAACCACTTTTGTTTCTATAAGTTCTTGCAGTGACTTTCATTCAACCAGGTGATCCAGAGAGGCTGATGTTGTTCTTCTCAGTCCTTAAAATGATTGTAAAGTGTGTTTTTTCTATTAAAATAGCAAACATATTATACTTACCTGCTCTGTTGCAGTGGTTTTGCACAGGGCATCCCGCATCCTCCTCTTCTCGGGTCCCTGCTGGAGCTCCTGACCCCTCCCTCCTGTTTAGTGCCCCCACAGCAAGCAGCTTGCTATGGGGTCTCCCAAGTCGAGCTGCAGCTCCGTGCGGTTAGTTCCTGCCCCCTCTCTCTCCTGATTGGCTAACTGAGTTAGATTGACAGCAGCATGAGCCAATGGAGCCGCTGCTGCATCTCAGCCAATAAGGAGGGAGAGTCCTGAACTGACAAGGTACTCGTGGACATTGCTGGATAAAGATGGTGCTCAAGTAAGTATTAGGTCGGCTGAGGAGGGCTGCACACAGAAGGCTTTTTATCTTAATGCATAGAATGCATTAAGATAGAAAACCTTCAGAATTTACAACCCCTTTAATGGTACAGGATTGATATGGAAATTCAACTAGGCTGGCCAGTACTGGGAGATTACAACCCTTTTTAGGCAGGTGCAGTCTATTTTTTCCCACTTCAGGTGGAGCTCATCTGCAGTGTCAATGTGGATGGAGGAGGAAGTAGAGAGGAACCTAGTTCCTCTGTGATCTCCTCAGTCACAGAGAGGCAGCATTTGACTTTGGGTGCCATCTTGGGTCAGGCAGAGTCTATTGAAGACCCTGGCTCCCGGGTTTGGCACACATTTTGCATGTGGCTAGAGTAGGGACAGGTCACCCGTCTGTCAGGGACTGTCCTTAGCATCAGGGAGAGGTTCCAGGCAAGTAGGGGAAATGCAAGGACACACCCTCCATCCTGGAAGCCTCCCCACTTGGGTACAGACCAGTCAGGCCTCATTCCCCCCGCAGAGACAGATGCTGTTGGCACACCTGAGACCTACTGCTACTATTCATCGCTGTACATCCTGTGAGTGTCCCCGGTTGGGTTTTCTTCCCAGCGGGCTTGTTGTGCATTACTGAATTTAAATTTTAATACAGTTTTGTTTTCTGCAATTGGACTCTGAGTGTTTACTGCCACCGCACCACGCTGCACCTATCCACACCTTTACCACATATATGCAGTGGTAGATCCTCAGTCACAGTAGGTCGGAGTACAGGCACAGTCTACATTACCAGGATGCATCTGCTGAAAGGCCATTACACACAGGTAGTAGCTCTGTTGCTTGTAGGCTGGAGTAGGTAGCGGCAGTGGATCTAAAAAAACGTTAGCTATGTGGGTCATGTAGTGGTATACCCTATTCTTTCCATCCTTGCACTGTAACCTCTCCCTAACACTAATCCCCTGTCCCTGTCAAACAGAGTTCCTCTCCCTACACTGTCCACTTGCAAATGTACACTAATAACCCAACAGGACACTGTTATTTATTAGCGCTGCCTCAATCAAGATGGCCGCGGAAGGTCACTAGGGGCTGCAGTGTCCAATGGGATAGCTGCTCCCCTAGTGACATCTAGGGAGGCTGCAGAGGAACATCATTTCTCTGAGACTCCATTACATCTCCAAGGTGGCAAGGCACCACCTGCTGGGTGGAGTAGGACCTACACCTGCCAACACGTGTCTGCAGTTTGCTTCAGTGTCTCCCAGTGTATTTGTGGTCTGTTTCCTGCTTGGTTTCCCCATGCACCTTTACCTGTTCCTAGAGATTCCTCTTTGTCTCTTTGCATTGCTACTCACTCCTAGTTGTACTACTCCATGCACATGTTCTTAGTGTCTATGTGTCCATGTGCACCTGTGAGCTTGGACTGTAATCTCTACTGCTTTTTGATCCCTGTGTCTCAGCGCTGCAAGGGCCTCTTATCTGTTTATTAGCCTTTGGTTGCAAGGAGCTGCCTACTCAGGTGAGTTAGTGTAATATGACAAACCTCAATAAGAGTAGTAGACCTGTCTAAGGGTTCCAGACCTCCATCAGACCTTTATCAGCCCCTCCTATATCCCTTAGTGTAGCATGACAAGCTTAATTAACCAAAGAAGTGGCAGACCTGTATACGGGGTCTAGATCTCTATCAGCCCCTCCTGAATTCCTCAGTGTAATACGACAAGCCCCATTAACCAAAAGAGTGGCAGACCTATGTTAGAGTTCCAGACCTCCATCAGCCCTCTATCAGCCCATTAATAATTCTTCAGTGTAATACAACAAGCCCTGATAACCATAAGAATGGCAGACCTGTGGGAGGGTTCTAGACCTCCATTATATCTTATCAGGCCTTCATCAGACCTCTATGAGTTCCTTCTGAAATCCTCCGTGTAAAATGACATGCCTCAATAACCAAAAGAGGGACAGAGCTGTGTGAGGGTTCCAGACCTCTATAAGACTTCTATAATTTTCCCCTGGATCCCTCAGTGTAATACAACAAACCTCATTAACCCAAAAGAGCCAGCTGACTTGTATGAAGGTTCTGTACGTTCATCAGATCTTTGTCAGACCTCTATCAGACCTCCATTAGTCCTCTACCAGCTCCTCCTGAATTCCTCAGTGTAATACAACAGCCCCAAAAAAGTGGTAGACCTGTGTAAAGGTTCCAGACCTCCATCAGATCTCCATCATTCTAAGAATTACAGGAGTAGGTAATGTACAGAGTATAGGGGTCAGGAGTAGGTAAAGTACAGAGTACAGGGGTCAGGAGTAGGTAATATACAGAGTACAGGGGTCAGGAGTGGGTACTGTACAGAGTACAGGGTCGGGAGTGAGTAAGATACAGAGTACAGGGGTCAAGAGTGGGTAATGTACAGAGTAAAGGGGTCAGGAGCAGGTAATGTAGAGAGCGCAGGGGTAGAATTGGGTAATGTACATAGTTCAGGGGTCAGAGGGGAATTACCGGCATTACTGAACCTTGACTGACTACAATGGCTTGGGGTATAAGGCTGCTGGGCTGTACAAGAGAGCTACTAAAAATGTGTGAAGGCACTACTCGGTGCTTGCGTTGCAGGAGCTGAAGCCTATTCAGTGTCCTTAGGGTGACATCAGGTGTACTTTAAATTAAGTCTTGGAATTAGCTGATGACACGCACATGGTGAATGGAGCATATCATTATATATTGCTCAAAGGCATTAGAAGCTGAGCCTCTGCTTATCACAGCTCATACACAGTAACTAATTACAGGGTAATGATATATCATCAACAGCTCACAAGGGGTTTCTCCTTTAAATTAACAGTGGAGCAATCACAGTACAAATGGATCTATGATATTTTATTTCTACAAATTCTGGATCTCCCTTCATCCTAAACAATCTTCCAATTTTCAGGGTCACAGACGTGGGTATGTAAATATAAATCAATCTTTAAATAAAATCAACATTTTAAAGAAGAATTCCAAGTATGGTATATTTTTACAGGATGCCAGGGATGGGTCCTGAACAGGAGGTATGCAGGTAGGTTCAGTCTACTTTCTAAAATATACAAAATAAATGCAGCACTAGTAAAATTAGTGATCAACTAAACAAGTGACGTGAAAACTAAAACAGAATTCAATTGAAGAAAATCCAAGTGATAAGAAAACTAAAGCAGAGTCCCATTGAGATTTAAGTCCATATATCAAACAATGAATACCCATCCATATAAAAGTGATAGTATGCAGTAGAAAAATCAGTGAAGAGATCCTTCATATAAGTGCCTCCAACTCCACACCCAGGTGAGAAAATAATCTGCTTACCAGATAACCGTGACCACTAATCAGTGATCTCACCAAGCTCAGGGGATGTCTAGGTCTCCCCAGGACCTTTAAAAGGCTGTCTGGAACTGTAGCTGGGGCCAATGGTACTCAAAAAACATAAAAAGAAAGGCTCCCATAGCGTGATACTGGATAAAAACAGATTTAATAAAGCAAATGAATTTGCACTTACAAAGTAGAAGCCATTTGAAAGCGATACAGCATTGTTGATTAAACACGGAACCGCGGCGTCTCCAGAAGCTTCTGTTCACTTCCTGTATAATTCGCCCATTCACCTCCTTAGAGGAAAAACGTGGCTCCGCCCTACGCATTTCGTCACTAGCGGACATCAACCGGGGGAATGGCCAGATGACGGTGTCATCACGCTTGTTCATTATATACCCCACCTGCGTCATTGTCAGAGAAATAATGGAAACAAAACTTGCCAGTATCGGAATGTTCCTGTGCGCCTGCGCGGCAGAATCGCACTCCGGCG